>NC_068301.1:32753639-33053639 GCF_025860055.1 Xyrauchen texanus
TGACCATTTTGTGATTGTCCGTTGGGTGCTTGTCCATTCCGTATTTCCCCACGTGGTGATTGCCTTTGTAGAGCCTCTCTTTCCTGGGGTGTTGCAGCTCCACCCCTCTCCGCATCCCTGTGAGAAGAGGGCGGCTGTGGGACCGTTCTGCTGTGAAACGGTTGCCTTAACTTGAAGAGGGCGATAGTTAGCAAGACGCTGACACACAGAGCTAACAAAACAGACACCACCACAAGTTCCTGCAAGTAGCTGTGCTTGTCAGTGAGCTTGAGGTTTCCACCAGGCTCGCTCACACGTGGCTTCTTCTCTTCGGATCCAAACAAGCTGCTTTTCAGTGTGGTGACCACTGGCGTAACTTTGTGGGCAACAGTGGACTCTGGCTCCTCAGTTTTAGGACTCAGTTCGGTCCGTTTGGGTGTCGTCCACCTGGTCGTGTAGACCG
The DNA here is from genome assembly GCF_025860055.1 of Xyrauchen texanus. Taxonomy (NCBI): domain Eukaryota; kingdom Metazoa; phylum Chordata; class Actinopteri; order Cypriniformes; family Catostomidae; genus Xyrauchen; species Xyrauchen texanus. The sequence goes on from NC_068301.1 coordinate 32,754,082, forward strand.
GGGCTTTATTGCCTGTACTAGCGGTCAGGGTGCTCTGTGGGCGGCTTGGGGCGACGGGTAGAATTGTGGGATTGCTTTTCTGTTTAATGTGGTAGACAACTAGGGTTTGGGTGTAGCCGTTTTCCACAGACTTGCACAGGTAGTGTCCTAGGGTGGAAGGGGTTGCCACGAAACTGAGGCTGCCACTGTCTAGTTGAATGTAGATTTTGGACAAGAGCTGGCTATTCAGACGCTCCCAGTGGCACTTGGCGAGGTGTGACGCTGCGGGACACTGCAGGTGTACCACTTCATTTAGAGACACAGAGACCACCTCAGCTGGAGGACACACAGCCAAGGAAGTCAGGGATCAAGTGTCAGCATACACACAGGACACCACGACAGACATTCAGGCAAACAAGTACTTCTTTATAGCACTTTCCATGAAAAGTACGAAATGGGGCTTGAAACTCCACCACCTCACGAGGTCAAAGTAAATGTTATGAGCTTTATTTTATATTTATATTTAATGAGGTTAACATTTTGTCCAATCCTGTTAACAAATTAATAGAGTTTACAACACAGATTTCTACCATTTCATAATTTTCTAGCAATAAACACAGAATAAACAATAAAATAAATGTAACTTCTAAAAAAGAAAAACAATCCAAAATGGGCAACAGGGTTGCATTTGACAGGATTGTAGATATAGCCTAAATGAAGTTGTCCACCACAACAACTACAACAACAAAAAAGCTCAAATCTGGGTTACAGTGAGGCACTTACAATGGAAGTGAATGGGGCCAATCCGTAAACATTAAAATTAGGGCTGTCGATTTAACGCGTTAATTCAGTGCGACTCATTTTTACAAAAAATAACGCGTTAAAACAATTAACGCAATTAATCGCATACCCACGGACCATAATAAGGAAGATTCCTGAGAAATGCAAGCTTGTAGTACCACCTGTTTACTACAGAGGGCAGTAAGTGAAATTTCAGCTGTCTGAGCAACGCACAGTTTATACAGTGAAGAAAACACTTCAGTAGGCAGAACACCAGAAACATGTCACTTTCTTGTGTTCAAAACACTTGAAGGAGCGCAAATGCGATCTAAGGGATCTTAAGATGTGTTTAAAATTGAGTATTAAACTATATTTAACTTAAAACAGTGACCTAAACATTTTATGTTTATAATGCAACACACTTGAGATGTCTGACACAGGTGTACATTGACGGGTCCTTAAACAAGCCCTCATAATAAATCTCCAACTGATTGACAAATTCACGTGTGAAATGGATTGCTGTGAACTGTGTGCCAATGATTGACTTATGTTCAATAATATGGTAGTAAACAATACATTGTAGTCTAAAGCCATATTGTTTTATCAATGATTAACTCTTCTGCTACAAGAATGTAATGCATTATAATTATCTGAATATTTATATATATATATATATATATATATATATATATATATATATATATATATATATATATATATATATATACACACACACACATACATACAGTATATATATATAATTTTTAATATTTAAAGATAACTATGTATAATTATATATTGATATAAATATGTATAATCATTATATATTGAATTATTGTTATATGAGGGGCTTTCTCAGCAAAAATAATCGCGATTAATTAATCGGGACACTATGTAATTAATTCAGTAGATGAAATTTTTTAATCGATTGACAGCCCTAATTAAAATACTTACTATTTAAAATGTATAGCAACAAAACATAAACAAAATGCCTTTTAACGTGATTTTAGTGTGATAAAATCAGGGATTTACCAGGTGAGAAAACAGATCAATATTTAAGTCTTTTCTTGCAATAAATTCTGCTCCGTGTCCAGTAGGTGGCGATATACACAAAGAATGTGAATTGGCAAAAACAAAAGAATAAGAAAGTGAAAGTGGAGATAAATAGTAAAAAAGGACTTAAATATTTATAGGTTTCTCACCCATACCTATCGTATCCCTTCTGAAGACATGGATTAAACCACTGGAGTCGTATAAATGACTTTTCTGGTGGCTTTATATGCTTTTTGGAGCTTCAAAGTTCTGGTCACCATTCACTTGTATTGTACGGACCTACAGAGCTGAAATATACTTCTAAAAATCTTCATTTGTGTTCAACAGAAGAGTAAATAATGAGACAATTTAAATTTTTGGGTGAACTATACCTTTAATGAGTATTGAACTGGAATATTCCTTTAAAATTTTTTAAAATAATTATTTTCTAATTGAAAATAATTGTCAAAAATGACTCTGTAACAGTCAAGATGGTCAATACCAATGAGTTGGGAAAGGCTAAAACTTCTCCATTTCATGGAATGTGCTGTAAAATATTCCTAAACACAATCAAAGATCTATGTTTACAAAAATATCTATATTTATATCAATCATCTATGATTTAACAAGGACTGAAATTTAGAACTCAAGGTTATAAAACCCCATAATAGATACATTCGCGTATTTATGTCTAAATATGAAAACATGTACACTTCACTTCTGCTCACCTGAGGAGGATCGGCCCTGGCCTGAGCTTGACCTTGGGGTCAAAGATTTACACTGTTCCGAAACATTACCCCCATCAATATCCTGGGCACTGTGAAAGGACAATAAAATAAGGCATCAATGACAAATGAAAGGTTTAAGCCCAACTATGCACTGCTTAAGCCAACTACAAACTGTTTTTAACTCTTTAAGTGGCCCCAAAATGACTTATGATAAAAACGTATGACTGTCAAACAAATGATGCTACAGCTTTTTCAGAACTAACTTTTAAATCAACTGGTGTCAAGTTGATTATTTTTACTCAACATATGAAGTCAGTTCCCCTCAGGTGTGCACAGGTGTCCTAGCAGAGTAACCACAGGTCATTAACTATAGACATGTTTCACTAATATTTGACAGAGAGAAAGTGTGCAAATACTTTGTCTTTTGAACAGTAGGCCTACATGTATTATTTTAATCTTTATTTTTTTTATTATTCTATCTTAGTTTGATATTTTATTATCAAATGCACAGATGTTCAAGCATTTAAGTGTGACTTAAGTGTCCAAATACTTTTTGGGGGCCAGAAAACGCTCTTGTGTTTTCCTATTTTGAAATATTATTATTGTTACACGGTTTTATCCTGGCTTAAATGGTGGGGTGCAGGGATGATGCTTACAGCTGTTTCTGATTTGTTATGTCTGTGCAGACTTTTATCACAGGGTCCCAGCCGCAGAAGGGGTCTCTGGCCAGAATACATTCAGCACAGCTCCAGTAGTATGAGCAGTTGGACACAGGAACTGATGTCACTCCTTCTGAAGAGCCTATCAACACTGCACCCTGCAGGAGAGAGGAGAACATTTACTTTTCATTGTGTAACAGACTTCCTCGCAGCAATGTCATTACTGGACTTAGCTATGGCATTGAGAGGGCATAGTAACTTTGTGTAGCAATTATTGTGGCAACTTTAAAACAGGGAAAATACAACTTCCATTTGTATTCTAAAATGTGGCAAATAGTCATAATAAAGAATGAGTAGGTGCGTCCAAACAGTACATTAAAAACCTAGGAAACCTGATTTAATGGCTTTAACAGACTGGTAGAGTCAGATATTTTGTAAGAATTGATTGTAACATGCCTTAGAGATTGAAAGCAGGAGGTTTTTCACTGGCTGAGGTTGATGGAACACCTGGATCTCTTCAATGATGTGGGCTCCTTTCTCCAAAACCACAGCTTTGTGCAGGTACCCCGACTCTAACAGGGGAACAAAGGGAACAGTGTTGAGACAATACTACGATCATTTAAAAAAAAGAAACCTTACCATGCAGTTTATCTGGACAAAAAGTGATTATGATGCACCAATATTTACCTGTGAGCAGGTAAAGCACAGTGTAATCTCTGCCGTGGGCTCCCCGCACTCTCTGAGCTGCGATGTTGCTGTAGCTCTGATCAGATGACACAATTGACAGGTCCCGATTGACTGGCGAAACACTTATATCAGCTAGGAAGTTCTCCTTAACAAAGCGCAGTGTGTTGTCTGATGCATTATGGAGGCCACACTGCAGAGATAAAGAGCAGCAATTTGACTAGCTTTATAGAGTTAAGGGCAACCATCTAACAGATCCAGATAATTTGATTAGATCTAGACAGAAGCACAAAGGAACAAATTGAAACAAACCAAACTAAACAATAAAACCCAAAACCAAACCTAAATAAAACCAAAACAAATCCAAACAACAAAAACCCCAAACCAAACCGAAAGCCCATCCATCCATCCATCCATCTTCAACCGCTTATCCGAATTCAGGTCGCGGGGGCAGCTAATCCAGCAAACTTCCCTATCCCGAGCCACATTAACCAGCTCTGACTGGGGGACCCCGAGGCGTTCCCAGGCCAGTGTGGAGATGTAATCTCTCCACCTAATCCTGGGTCTTCCCCGAGGCCTCCTCCCAGCTGGACATGCCTGAAACACCTCCCTAGGGAGGCGGCCAGGGGGCATCCTTACCAGATGCCCAAACCACCTCAACTGACTCCTTTCAACGCAAAGGAGCAGTGGCTCTACTCCGAGCTCCTCACGGATGACTGAGCTCCTCACCCTATCTCTAAAGGAGAAGCCCGCCACCCTTCTGAGAAAGCCCATTTCGGCCGCTTGTACTCGCGGACCTAGTTCTTTCGGTCATGATAGCCTTCATGACCATAGGTGAGGGTAGGAACAAAAATTGACCGGTTACAAAATAAAAATTAAACAAAACCAAAACCCAATACAAAAACGAAACAAAACCAAGCAACAAAACCAAACTCAAACCAATACAAAACAAAAAGCAAAAAAAATAAAACAAAAACATTGGACAGCCAAGCCCAGAGATTGGATTCAACCCTCCTGCAAACACTGGTTCATTGGTGAGGAGGAACAGAAAGTCTGAAGTTGGGAGTAGGGCTGAGACGAGCATTAAACCACTAAGAACACTTCATGTTAATTTCTCATCAATCCCTGTCCATCTGACTAAGCGATGCATATTTATGCTCTTAGTTTATCATTTTTTTCTCCAAAATAGACTTGTGTTGTGATACTTCTCATAAGACTAAATTTATTGAATGCAGCTTCACTCTCAGGGTGCTATGACACTAACCTCTCCAGGGTTTGCCACTTTCTCCTGCACCCTTTTGCTCCATTTCAGGGTGTCCCGATTCAAAACCTTGTAGTTTCCAGCAAACACCTCTTTAATGCTTCTGAGGCTGAAAGCACACACCACTGAGTGAACCATGTTTACCCGCCTGGCCAACACCAAACCAAAAAGAGGGGAAAAAAATATTTTAATAAATTAATTTCAATTAAAGCATATTATTAAGATACATACAAATAAACCTGTTCCACTTTCATTGAAAGAAAAAAAAAATATCTAATTTTATAAACTACAGCAGGTTTCCTCACCACTGAGAACTGAAAATTCCATAGAATAGCGTTTCGTCCTCAGAAGCACCCTCTGGAGGTGGAAGGGTGACAATATCCTGCAGGACATTGTATGGCAGCTCTTGGTCGGCTTGACACAGTAGCTGAGCCTTGGCAAATGTGGTCCAGCGTTTTTGAAGAGTTCGCTGCCCACCCACATCACTCTAAACAAAGATTATTTAAAGGTATTATTTAAAGGTTAAAAAGTTGTCGTAATAAATTATTTCACCTATTGAAAAAAAATGAATGGGACGTTTACTGCTTTAATGGAACCACACTGATGCACTCTATAAGGGGCTCATAAGAGAATAACTGTCATTTTTATAAACACACTCTCACATACACATGCACAAATACACACACACACACATACTAGAGATGTATTACGTAACACTTACGGTGCAAACTTGGGCAATACGAGACACAGTAAACTTGTCAATGAAGTCGTACTCTCTTCCAGTCTCACTGAAGAAGAAATAAACCTTCTCCTCACTGGGAATATAGGTGGAGCTGATGAATGTAGGATCTGGAATTTCATTATTGTGAAAAAAGAAAAAGGATGCATAAATTACGAGAAGTCAGGAAAACAAAGCTCTCTTGTTCCAGCTAAATTAAATCAGTAAAATCGCTCTCACTGTGCGTTTTAGGTAGCAATAAAAAAATATTTTCTTACCTTCTAACCAGCCAAGTGTATCATCCAGTTTGAGATCAACATGGCTGCCCTCACTCAAGTGTCGTGAGATGACCGGTCGATTCCCCCTATAGTCAGCTACTGTTCCTGTGTACAGCTCTCCATCTGAAACAAAGAAATGTAGAATACTGTGTGAAATCACATACAAATAAAAACAAACATCCACAACTCTCCTAAGCATTTATCATTCTGACTGATCATTCATGGGGGTCTGGGTAGCTCAGCGAGTAAAGACACTGACTACCACACCTGGAATCACAAGTTCGAATACAGGGCGTGCTGAGTGACTCCAGCCAGGTCTCCTAAGCAACCAAATTGGCCCAGTTGCTATTATGGAGCAATATTAGCCAAATGGCTTGCACAACTGCATACTTCCAAACTCAAACAGAAATACGACAACATTACAAAATACAATTACATTACAAAAGGTTGGAAAGAATGCCAATTGGGATTCGTCCAGACTTTAACCAGACAGTAGGCCCGAGCAGAATGATTGATTAATGAGTCACAGCTGAGGTGGTAAATGTGAAGTGAAAACTCTCAGACCTAATGCCTGCTTGGTGTGCTCTGGTAGCAGAGGGATTCTTACCTACAGTGATGGCTGTGTTCTTCTGGTATGGGTCGTAAGGGCAACGACCTCTGCCTTCTTCGTGCTTACCGCTGGGGCCTGTGGCCATAGAGAACGTCTTTGAATTCTGTGGGATGGGAGCACATGAATAAATTGACCATTCAAATGAACTGCGATCAAAACTTGATTCACTTAACAATTCTGTTTCTTTTTTTTTCTTTCTCTTTTCTCCCCAATTTGGAATACCCAATTGCCAATGTGCTCTAAGTCCTCATGGTGGCGTAGTGACGCGCCTCAATCCGGGTGGCGGAGGACAAATCTCAGTTGCCTACTCATCTGAGACCATCAATCCGCACATCTTATCACGTGGCTTGTTGCCGCATTATCGCGGAGACATAACGCACGTGGAGGACCACGCTATTATCAGCGTCACGCATGCACAACTCACGGCGTGCCCCACCAAGAGTGAGAACCACATTATAGTGACCACGAGGAGGTTACCCCATGTGACTCTACACTACCTAGCAACCAGGCCAATTTGGTTGCTAAGGAGACTTGGATGGAGTCACTCCATTTGAACTCATGACTCCAGGAGTGGTAGTCAGCATCAATACTCGCTAAGCTACCAAGGCCCCCCGACATATCTATTATTTTTGAAGTTCCCCAAAATAATAAGCAAAACCAAAAAATGTCAAATAAATGGTAACATATTGTGATATGCAGAGACTCACAAGCCTCAAGAACACATTAACCGATAACTCATATGATAGAAAGGGTCTTTTCGACCTGTTAATTTAAAAGTCATTTTTAATATAATTATAACAGTTAGCATTTTAGTACAGGGTTCTGCACACTTTGATGGAAGAATACAAATGATCAAGAACTCTTAAAAGATTATTCTGGGTTTAATACAAGTTAAGCTCAAAAGCAACAGCATTTGCAGCATAATGTTGATTAGCACACCAAATAATTGACTTGTCCCTACTTTTCTAGAAGAAAAAAAAGCAAATATAGAGGTTACATTGAGGCACTTACATTGAGGCACTTGGAAGTGAATGGGACCAATTTTTAAAAGGGTTTAAAAGCAGAAATGTGAAGCTTATAAGTTTATAAATGCATTTACATAAATTCTTCTGTTAAAACTCATGTATTATTTCAGCTGTAAAGTTGTTTTTACAGTCGTTTTAGGGTTTACAGTATTACGTTGTCGTGGCAAGTTGTAAAATTGGATATAGCTTTACAAAGGAACAGTTAGTGTTTGATTTTATCAAACTAAATTCATGTTATCGCATATTGTTTACATCTTGTTAGTATTTTAACGTTTACGAATTTTCCCCATTCACCTCTATTATTGTAAGTGCCTCACTGTATCCAAGATTCTAAATGTATTGTTGTGGTAATCAACATGATTAGCCATAAATGCTGTCGATTTAAGGCCTGTTCACACCAAACCTGCTTTTTTCGTTACGAATGTTCATTCCGAATGTTCATTCCGAACGAGCTATTGTACGGTAAGAATGGATTCCGATGCCGCTATTCATTCTGAGTCCGACAAACCGTCCTCCGACAATCCAACGTTTTTTTTTTTACAGATTTTTTTTTTCAGACAGTGACGAAAACTGACTGACCAATGAGATAAGAGATATTTGTCAGTCACTGCAGCTGCTCAATCCAGTGTGTTGGTGGCACTAATCAACTGGTAAACACCAGCATTGGAAGTGCATAAACTGGTTCTGTTTTTGGAAAGTCTGCTTATGCTGTTTTGTCTTAATGTGCATTATTTAATATGTATATCACTGTGCCTGTTATATTCTCATGCCATTAAAAACAGCAGCGAGGTTCAGCAATTCAGAGACTGAGCTCTTTAAAGGAAACACCCCGGTGTTACATCTTTAATGCAGTTATATTTAATGTGTTATAGCTTTACTAAAGTTCAAATACTATGTTATAATAATATTATAATAATAAGAAATCTGGCAATACGCAGCTTTATTAATACAAGTTTTTTTTTTGTGAGTTAAAGATGGATTGAAGTGAACAGAAAGGTGAGAGAGGAAACCTTCGTTCCATTATACACTGCAACAAAATATGTTTTATGATCTCTTGGAACCCTCCCAAGCAACTTGTTGTGATGTAGTTGTCTTGTTGTCTGACTGTAGTTTTGGAGACTTTCTGAACCCAAGACCCAACTAATTCCTGCAATGTTTCATTTGTGATTCTTGGAGAATTTTTGGCCACTCTAACCATCCTCCTCACCGTGCTTGGAGACAATATAGACACGCGTCCTCTTCCAGTCCAATTCTTAAGATCTCCAGTTGATTGGAACTTCTTAATTATTGCCCTGATTATGGAAATGGGTATTTTCAACTCTTTAGCTATTTCCTTATAACAACTTCCCATTTTGTGAAGCTCACCAACCTTTTGCCACACATCATAACTATATTCTTTGGTCTTACCCACTCTGATGGGTGACTACTGGAATGTGGTTTGTGCCTTTCCTCATATTTATACCCCAGTGAAACAGGAAGTCATGGCGAAACTATTTCATGTTCCTAGTCACCTAGGTGCACTAAATATGAATGTGAATATACTTCAGATATATTTTACTCATAATAATTTCTAGGGCTGCCAATAATTGTGGCAATTTAATAATGATATTTTTCTCCCCTTTAGATAAGTTTGCTTTAATTAAAGGATACATATTTGTGAATATTTTGAATGAAAGATCACTTTTTCATATTTACCAAGGGTGTCAATATTTTGGCCACAACTGTACATTTATGCAACTGTGCTCTTTACTCATCTCACTCACATTTAAAAACTCAAATAATATACTCCTCAAAATGCATCAACACCATGGAAAGAACATAATGGAAAAAGTTATGCCGATTTAGGTACATAAACGTTTTAACAGCATTCATTATATTAATCTCAAACAGCTGAAGGGAGGAGACTGGTATAACAACAGCACCGCCTATGTACAGGGGTTAAATAGTTTTGAATAGTTCTGTGTGAATAGACCTTCCGTAGGATTTGAGGTGAAAAGTTCTTTAGATTAATTTGTATTAAACCCAGAATATATATATTTTTTTAACAGAAACAAACATCACAAATATCATTAAGTTCCAAATAAATAAATAATTATTATAAATAAGAACCGGTTTCTTGATTTCCAACGCTATTCACACACACTAAACCTTTGCCCTGCGGAATTTTTTTAAATAGACACTGAGAAAATCCTGCACAGGCTGAGATGGTTTCTCATGCAAGGTTTACTTTTTGCCATGCCCATCTGCCATGCACATCTCTCGTGACACACACAGACACACACACACACACACACAGAGAGAGAGAGAGAGAGAGAGAGAGAGAGAGAGAGGAAGAAAGAGGAACCAGCACTCAAAACTGCTGTGTTCACATGAGAGGATTACAGAATAGCAATGGTGTGTAAAGAACAAGCACGCAAGGTAGATATGACCATAAAAGCATTTAACAAATTATAATAATAATAAAAAATAATAATAACTTACTACTAATAAGTATATATAAAGAATGTGGATGATTGAACAAATGAAAAACACAGCACGGTTATGCAATATCCCAACATACAGTAGATACTGGGATACGACACAAACATGTATCCATGAACATTTGAAGTCAACCGAAACAGCATTCACAACCCATTTTATTTCTGTAATGTGACACATTTCTGAGTAAAACTCGATTTTATCCGTTGTTATTCTTTTCAGTGATTCGGCCAAAGGGGATTGTAAAACAGTCTGAATCGATACGTGATTCAGTACAATTCATTCAGAGCGCTCTCTCACTGAATCATTTGGAGCGGTTTCTCACACAGTAAAACAGTATTGGCATATTTACGAACACATAACAAAAAGCGCCGAATAAAGTGGATATTTACCTACAATCAACTGAAACAAAATGCTGCCATTTTGAGAGGTAATTTTGAGAAACTTGAGCTAGTGCTGTGTCATGTGAATAAGCGGTCGGTCACAACGAACTTCGCTCATGCTGTTTTTCAATCATTTCCAAAAATTCGCTAGATGGATGTTTTTGACCACTTCGTCACTTTTACTGTTTTTAGCATCTCTAACAGCATGTTTAGACACCGTGTCGAGTTAAAAAAGAACTTCAACTGTTAAAAACGCATCTCTAGACACCAGCTCTTACTTTAGTAGCGCGAGAACGCATTTGTTCTGAACGGTTCCTGTCTTTTAAGTTTTAGCTAGTGCTACTTTCAACCGTTCAAAGTCACCAGAATCTAAAAATAAGATGAGTAACATGTATTAAGAAAGCTAATAGGATCAAGTTAGATTTCATGTTGACTTCAAAAGATAGAATAACAGGAAAAAGAAAAAACTAGAAAGCTACAAAGATGGATGGAGTATGTCTTACGATGTAGATGCAGCGCGGGCTGAAGGCAAATGTTCCGCAGGTGTACATATGGGTGGAGTTGAGCACTTGCAGAACCCTCACAAAGTTGTAACAATCCATCTAAGTTGGAGAAGGGTGTTTGATTATGATATACAGACATTTTCCTACTTTGTTTCACATAAACCTAACCTAAGTAACCCTAACCCTAATCCAAATGTAAAATAAAAAATATGAAATAGGACTAAATTCAGGTGGTTGTCAACTGAGGTACAAACCAAGTAATAATGATACATTTAAAGCCATCACTAATTGCATAAGTTCCAATGCTTATACACAGATCAGCCACAATATTAAAATCACCTGCTTGATAAAGAAGGTCCCCCTCTTGCCTCCAAATCAGCACCAATCTGCATCTCAGAATAGCATTCAGAGATGATGTTCTTCTCACCACAATTGTACAGAGCGGTTATCGGTGTTACCGTAGTTCGAACCATTCTGGCCATTTTTTCTTGACCTCTCTCATCAACAAGGCAATTCCGTCCACAGAACTGCCGCTCACTGGATTTTATTTTATGCACTGCAATGCTGCCACGTGATTGGCTGATTAAATAGATGAATGGATGATTGTTGGTGCCAGATGGGCTGGTTTGAGTATTTCTGTAACTGCTGATCTCCTGGGATTTTCACACACAACATTCTCTAGAACAGCGTTTCTCAACGGGCGGTACCGCCCCCTAGGGGGCGTTTGGACAGTGTTGGGGGCGGTGTGAACGAGGCAGCAGAGAGGGGGGCGCTCAGGCACAAATGGGGGGTGTTACTCAGAGGTACTCAACAGGCGGCCTGCGCAAAAATATTTTCAGCTCTTCTCCTTAACCTATGTCTTCGTCTTGCTCGGATTACTGCTGCCACTTCACCAGGAGGATATGCCAGGAGAGCCACTTCCTAAGTTACACATGCTTTTAAGAGGTGGAGAATTTTCAGCGCAAAATAGAGGCGCGCTTTCACCGGCTTTTTCTGTACATAACGCGGAATACATAATTAGGCGCATAATTAGTGCTCAGGGCTCACACTAATGACCGTAATTAATAAAAAAAAGTGGCTGTTTTTGACGTCGTTTTTTCTTCGGTTCAGTTCAGGTGGCCGAGCTGTTGTCGTCTTTGTTCGTCATTTGAAATCAAATGACCGTTTGTAGGCTATTCAAATTTGAAGCCTAGTATATATTGCCTAATTGAGTGCACGAACGACCGCTGCTTTTTCATTGGCAATTTAGGTTAGTTACGTTATTGTTCACGTGATTGGTTCATCTTAAAAAAATTTGTGTGTGAGACTGAATTTGTTTGAATTTCTAAATACATTTGCAATACCTTTCAAACAATCCATGTGTTTTTGCATTTTTTTCCAAACACAATATTACTCAACTTGAGGCTTTTACATGTAGTTTAAATACAAGTTTACCAAAAACTCAGGCTTCAGGTATCAGTGTTGCAATTGTTTGGCTGTAATAGTATTTCTGAAGTGTTTTTGTTTTTTTTTAGGGGGGCATTAAGAGGATCATGAAGAGGTCAGGGGGGCGTTTGTTCAAAAACGGTTGAGAACCACTGCTCTAGAATATACTCCGAATGGTGACAAAAACAAAAAACATCCAGTTCTGTGGACAAAAATGCCTTGTTGATGATAGAGGTCAAACGAGAATGGGCAGACTGGTTTGACCTGACAATGTCTATGATAACTCAGGTAACCACTCTGTACAACTGCGGTGAGAAGTATAGCATCTCAGAATGAGATGCCGGTTGGCGCTGTTTTTGCGGCACGAGGGGGACCTACAAAATATTAGGCAAGTGGTTTTAATGTTGTGAATTTATCTGTAAGTATTTCCATACCTTCATTTTTCCTTTCATGGAACAATCAGCAAGGTCTTTTTCTGAGGGCGACCAGTCCATCTAAAATTGGAGAGTAATAAAGAAATAAACAAATGGTGTAAGCTTGTGCATTCACCAGACTCAAAGAAAGCGTATCACAAATGTATTTGCATCATTAGGTTGAATCTCTGATTGGGTGTGCTGAAATACATTATATTGTTATATTATAACCTTTAGCCATTCATGTACCACAGAAAACCACACTGACCTTCTCCTTCATGGCCATAGTGCCAGTCTGACTGACATCTATTGAGAGAATGGTGTCTCGTGCTCCGACAAATAATGTGCCCTCATCGGAACTAAGCAACAGCGTGGTGGTGTTGTAAACGTCAGGGTTTGTGAAGACAGTCAAGGAACGACCTGGACTACCTGTGACAGAGCAGAAAAAACAATTATTACTAATTTAGTATTTACACTAATTACCACTATTTTTATTTAATTGATGGGTAAATCTCACAAAACCTGTCAAGGAATGTCATAATTCTCCCAAAAGAAAAAAATATAACTTATTTTTTATTTCAGCTTTTATTTCTTTCATCACATTCCCAGTGGGTCAGAAGTTTACATACACTTTGTTAGTATTTGGTAGCATTGCCTTTAAATTGCTTAACCTTGGTCAAACGCTTTGGGTAGCCTTCCACAAGCTTCTCAAAATAAGTTTCTGGAATTTCGACCCATTCCTCCTGACAGAACTGGTGTAACGGAGTCAGATTTGTAGGCCTCCTTGCTCACACATGCTTTTTCAGTTGTGCCCACAAATGTTCTATCGGATTGAGGTCAGGGCTTTGTGATGGCCACTCCAATACCTTGAATTTGTTGTCCTTAAGCCATTTTGCCACAACTTTGGAGGTATTCTTGGGGTCACTGTCCATTTGGAAGACCCATTTGTGACCGAGCTTTAACTTCCTCACTGATGTCTTGAGATGTTGCTTCAATATATCCAAATATTTTTCCTTCCTCATGATGCCATCTATTTTGTGAAGTGCACCAGTCCCTCCAGCAGCATGAAGCTGCCACCCTTGGGATGGTGTTATTTGGCTTGCAAGCCTCACCCTTTTTCCTCCAAACATAACAACTGTCATTATGAACAAACAGTTACATTTTTGTTTCATCAGACCAGAGGACATTTCCCCGAAAAGTAAGATATTTGCCCCTTATGAACTTGCATACTGTAGTCTGGCTTTTTGTTGTGGTTTTGGAGCAGTGGCTTCTTCCTTGCTGAGCATCCTTTCAGGTTAATTCTATACAAGTCTTGTGGGGCTTTTCCACTGCATGGTACAACTCGACTCTGCTTACGTTTTTGGGGTTTTCCACTGTGGATAGTATATATATACGGTACCTGATACTTTTTTTAAGTGAGCCGAGTCAATACTAAATGTGATGTCAAATTCCTGCAGATCACTGATTGGTCCGGTAGAATAGTCACTACCAACGTCACTGGATTTCCGACGCGACATCAACCGGCTACTTTTAAAGTTAGCAATAGCGATAACCATATCATTTGTTCACGCGACTTGCGAATTGTGAAAAAAGGAATGGCTATGCGCAAAACCAAGCCATGGTCAGGTGCAGATAGTCCACTCGTTAGCGATGAGTGAAACGAAAAAGTCTCTCAGGAAGTGCACACGGCTACCACAGGACCTACCAACAGTGTAGGGAAAAGGTAAAAAAAACGTAAAAGTGACTACAGATCTATCAAGGAAAAGTGTAAGTGGTTCGACTAAATGGATGCTAGCTTAACTGGCGAGCAATGGGAGGGAGAGTGCCCTGGACTCAGCCACAATGTAGGATGGTATGTTTTGTTATTTTAACTCTATACTCTGCTCGAAAGCTTCACTTTATTTAGTTGACCAGCTACTGGAAGCTTGTGTCTAAAACAACCAGGAAAATTGAACTGTTACACTTGTGTAAAATCACCATGCAACAACTGCTTTATGCAGCACAATGAGCTAGTAGCTAACAGCTAGCGGTTGTGTTATTGTTTTGTTCAGTTTGTTTTATGTTTAAAATGATGTCACGGCAGTAGAGGCGGCACAACTATGACGATCAGCCTATAATCCCACCCACGTTGAGGGGCATTAAACTGCAGTGGAAATGCAGGCTCTGAAAAGTAAAGCGAGTAGAGTTGAGGCGAGTTGAACCGTACCTTGCAGTGGAAAAGTGCCTTTGTTTTACTGTGGATATAGATACTTGTCTACCGGTTTCCTCCAGCATCTTCACAAGTTTCTCTGCTGTTGTTCTGGGATTGGTTTGCACTTTTTGCACCAAACTATGTTCACCTCTAGGAGACAAAATGCATCTGCTTCCTGAGTGGTATGATGGCTGCATGGTCCAATGGTGTTTATACTTGCATACTATTGTTTGCACAGATGAACGTGGCGCTTCAGGTGTTTGGAAATTCCTCCCAAGGATGAACCAGACTTGTGATGGTCCACAATTTTTTTTTTCTGAGGTCTTGGCTGATTCTTTTGATTTTCCCATTATGTCAAGCAAAGAGACACTGAGTTTGAAGGTAGGCCTTAAAATACATATACAGGTACACCTCCAATTCAGTATACCTCCTATCAAAAGCTAAATGTCTAAAGGTTTGACATCATTTTCTGGAATTTTTCAAGATGCTTAAAGGCATAGTTAAATTCTGACCCACTGGAATTGTTATATATAGTCAATTAAGTGTCTGTAAACAATTGTTCGAAAAATTATAACCAAAACTGTAGTTTGCTAATATTAAATCTGTGGCGTGGTTAAAAAAATTAAGTGTATGTAAAGTTCTGTCTTCCACATTTACACATACACACATATATACACACACACATATATATTTTACTATGTAATATTACTACATTACATAGTTCTTAATTACAAAAGCTTTGACTAAAATACTCAATGAAAGCAGAAAAGTGCAATAGCTCAATGTTGTTATGATACAGTGATCCCAACAGCTACAGTAGATACCTTTACGGTGACTTTATCACTCCAAGCACATTCATTTGCTACTGACATCAGCTGATGTAAAATATTATGACAGGTGTCGCATTAAATTTGTCAAAACTGGTGGTATCTGTGTAGTGAGCCATGGAGATATGTAGTATAAATAAACACTTAAGGGAAAAGACTCTCTAGGACACACAAATAGAGGGAAAAAAATAAAGAGAGTAAAATATAAAATGGAAAAAATACTGGAGAAACACCAGGGGGCAGACATACCACAACAGAGACACCAAGCGAACCTAGAAGTGCTTATTAATTGTAAACAGAATTCAAAAACACAGTTTGCATGACAAAGAAGGATGCAGACAGATGTGTTTTGTTTACACCTTTCAGTGTGCGGGCCTGTGTTAGAGAGATCTGGGTAAAAAAAACGCATAATACATAAACAACCATTCTTTTATATTTTCTATGGAATCTTCTCACATATTTTATTGTTTGCCACACAAACATCAGTCTTAGAAAGCACAGATAGCTCCTCATCAAGCTGCATGATGAGAGGTATCATTCATGTTAATACCACAAGTTACATGCCCATTTTTAACATTTAGGTTAAGGGGTTTGTTCAAACCCCTAACCCTAAATATGAGCAATAGTAATAGGGCTAGGTGAGCAGTGATAATATTAACCCATTAAGTGCAGTGACTTAATGTTAAAGAGTTAGCTTTTCAAGATAACATTTAGTTCAACGCGGCCCTGGACAAGCAAGATATTTAGCAATTGTTTCTTTAATGCTTTTCAAAGCTCAGAATGTCTGACAAAAGTTTATCTTGCTTTAAATCTGAGGCTAAAACTATACAGTAATCTGAGGAAGCAGAGAGGCGTGAAGTATGTCTCTCAAGATGAAAGGCACTATGCTATTTCCGAGAAGTCTATTCTCAAAGCATATGAAGAATTTCACTTCTTGTTAATTCTTTTAAGTCGAGACTCTTTATGGTATCATGTTGTCATGCATACCTAATGTGCTCTTGGTCAGTTTATAATTGTATTTATATTGTCAAGTGGTTTCTCAAAAATATGAACTGCTCACCTCAAGTTTGATGTTTGTGTGTAAAAGTGCATGTGGTTGATGTTGCTTGCTCAGAGCAAACACTTGCTTAAGCAGCCAATGCCTGGTTTCTGTAGCACAGTCTTCATTCAGAAACCACAACAGATATATTTTATTATATAAGTTTATTCTAGATTTGTTCAGAGATCAAGAGAAGGCTCAAAGGGATAGTTCACCCAGAAATGGAAATTTTGTCATCACATTATGTTGTTGCAAACCATACGGATTTCTTTCTTCAGTGAAACAAAAAGGGAGAAATTTTGAAGAACGTACTATTTGTAGGAACTTGAGATTTTTAAAAGGCAAAAGCACCTTGAAAGTATCATAAAACCGACTTGTACGCTATATCTCAAGTCTTCTTTAGCCATACGATAGCTTTGTGTGAGGAACAGTTCGAAATTCATTTCTCCGAGGTGAACTCGAGGAGAGTGTTGGCCTGATTACAAAGAAATTGATTACTGTAATCAAATTAATTTTTTTGTTTAAAAGTAGTGTAATGTATTATTGTAATCTTGTAATTATAATACAATCATGTAAAGCTGCATATTGTAATCAGATTACAGTTACTGACTTTCAAATTTAAGTTAATTGTCTTTAAGTGCATTCCTGTGGTTACAATTTTTTTTTTAATTAAGTAGAATACTTTTAAAGCATTTATTATGTTAATAAATATGTCAGCTTGCATTGCAGTGACATCAGAAGAGTCACTAATTAGTTACTGTAAGTTACTTTAATGTGACTTGTGTGCGATAAACAACAAGTAGGAAATATAGACACTATTTTACATTTGTTGAGCGGTAAAACAAACTTCTGGGAAGTGTTTAAGAAAGTAACAAAAGTAATTAGAAATGTGAATACTTTATTGATAAGGTAATCAGTTAAGTAATCTTATCACAATTTTAGAGAAGTAATTTGTAGTGGATTGCTTTTTTTTGTAACTTACCCAACACTGCTTGAGAACTGAATGAGTCATGGACCATTATTCAGACCAGTTCGTGAACCAGATCAACCGTTTAATAAAAAAATAAAATAAAAAAAAGCAGACATGATGTGTTTACAAATCAGACATTGTTATTTCTCTCATTCACCCAATCTAAGATTTCCATTAGAGCGGTCAACAGGGCTACTGAAACAAAATTCAATATTTTCCCACATATATATATATATATATATATATATATATATATATATATATATATATATATATAAATATTCACAAAGTTCAAATTAAATTTGAATTTTAAAGACATTAGTTCAGATAGGGGGAAAAAGCTGCAAGACATCTGATTTTTAAAGCAACATTGCCCACGTCTACAAGAGGGCACAATTAATCAATATAAACTAAACTAAACTAAACAGCTATTGCTTATTGCAACAACAACAAAAAACATATCTGGCGGTCCATAAAAAAGTAAAATTATAAATATTTAACCAGTTCATACTCTCAAATCTCACATAAAAAAGTAAACAGTTCTATGTTAACTTGTTGTTGCACAGTAGCATATACCGGTGCCATAGTACTACCATGGATTCAAGCTTCATAATACTGGTGGAACCACAGTGTTTTTCATTAAATACATTTGTATGTACATACTTTATGCTTATGCAGCGAGACGCTGTAAGAGAGCAAGACAATGGCCAAAGACCTCTACCAAAGGCCCGTATACTCAAAACGCGTGCGCTAGACAGACATCTTTGACCATTGAGCCGCGTCTGTTTTTTTAGCGTTCGATCAGGTGTTCTGCATCTGATTAGATGCTGTATCAATTTAAAAGAAAATTCAACCTTTTAAATGCATCCCAGTACACATACATTACATTTTATTCATTGTGCTGCAGTCTGTTTTGACCCAAGAATGAGATCGGTTATTACAATTTTACATTTGACAGCATTAATTTTCAGTGAATAAAGACTAAAATTTCCATCTGTTCCTTATATAACAGTATCCAGCTGTTCCATGAAAGCTATGCAGTGTGTAAACCTCACTCTCTGGCGACCGAGGCTAGAGGCCATGGCTTTTATAGCCTTCTTGCTAGCGCGTCTGACTCCCATGCCAGGGATTGCTGGTTTGAATTCCGGTCAGGGCAGGTCGATTAGGACTGATGACACTCACACAAAGCTATTGTATAGCTTCAGAAGAAATATATACAGTATAAATCACATATGGACTACTTTCATGATGCTTTTGCGTCCTTTTTTATGCTTGTCAACACGATTGTTGCCATTGGTGATGTCTATGATATCATTCAAAAACAAGCATGCTAGACTGGCATTCAGTAATGTTGTGCGTGGGTTGCGTGTGAATGGTTGAATAGTTTGTGTGAGTTTGGGATAAGGGTTTATCATAGAAGAGGTGTATTACAGACTTTCACCATTATACAATGCACTACTCTCATCCTAATCTACCTGAAGTAGCATGCCCACATTATGCAGTTTTATTCAAAATTTTTATTCAGCAAATTAATATTATGCCGTTTTTATGCAAAACAGTCTTTTTTGTCAATTTTGTCTGATCACATACAACCCAAAAAAAAAATATAAAAAAATTGTCTTCATGGTCGGTGAAGACAGTACAGACAACCACAGAACACATCATTGCTATGGGCAATGACATGTTAAGAAAGTGTAATTGTGGTTGAGGTAAAACAACCAGAATAATGCCAGGTCTAAAAAAGCTATCACAAAAATCCCCTTTTACAAATGGAAAAATGCATCTATGTGTGGGTAAAGTGTAGTCTACATCTACAAAAAGAGCTGCATGAGAGATTAGCGACCGTTTCTTTGTCTGTTTCCGACACTTGGCAAGCTCTCGTCTTGAATAGGAAACTTAAAAACAATTTCATGTCAAATTTAATTTGTGTAGTTTCTGAACAGCGAACAACAAGCCACAAAGTGCTCACCATGAGAAAGTGTTCATTTTCGCATTCATTACAAGCCACATCTTACACCATAAAGTAAAAATAAATACTTCTAATGTACCAAAATGAATTGTCAAACCACAAGATAAATTAAATGGAATTAGTGAATTAACAAGTATGTCATATTGCAGGCTGTAGAATGTTACCATAAACACAGAGTACTGAGTAACTTTTGAGCAACAAAACATAACTAATATAAAATGTAATCTTTATAATAACTTAAATATTATCTGGATGTTATACAGTATAGATTTGACCCCAATCCTAATCCATACTTCAGTAAGCATGGGACTGAAAGAATTCAGACACATTCTTCTGTACAGGAATCTGGGGGAAAAGGACAGAGGTGGTGTTACACAACAAAACAATTAAAAACTGAGAATTCCTGCCAATGCTTGTGGAAACAAACCACTATCTGGGCCTTTGCTAAGTTTTTGGGAGAGTAAAATCTTCAAGGAAGCTCTCTGACTTCACAAAGAAAGCTAATCGACTGCAAAGTCCTATCAAAATCAACACTGTTCAGCCCCAAGCGCAGTTCTTTTTTCATCCCACTGACCCTGGGATGAAAACATTCTGCTCCATAGGGAGGCTAATCCCCAGGCCTGAGTCATGGCATACCATCTGTCTTCTCAAAGCACCCCTCTGAGCGAGCGAGGCGTCAGCACTTTTCCTCCTCCTATTTTTTACAAAGCATCATAATTCATTGTAAAATGAATGAGTAAATGGGCACTTGAATATTCAAGTAGATTTTAATCCTTTTATAGACTAATTTAAAAAAAATGTCTCTACATGAACGAACGTACAGATGCATGTACCGGTGTGCTCAGTAGGGATGGGCATTTTGGTCATTTTGTCTTAAGTACTCGTCAAGTACTCAAGGGGCAATTACATGTTCATAACTGTATATATATAATAACATGTCTGCTGCATTGCGTCTTATTGTTCCAGTGTATCATCTATTCATTATTATATGCTGATATAAAACAGTGTTACAAAATGAACAAAAGATTGCATAATCAAAATATAATGCATCATATTTTGTCATTATGTGAAGATTCGCTGCCCACCTCTGAAAGAAGGTTACCGTAGCAATCTTAGTAAGAGCACACCAGTTTTTTTAGTGACTGTCTGAACCATCTATTTTCAAATAGCAGGAGATGCCATAACCATTGCGTTTTAATATATGCGTTAAGTTCAGTTTTAAAGATGCCGCATTGTGTTCCATTTAACTGGGCTATGTCTAGCTGTTTGAAACACTGGCACATGCGACTGGTGTGTATGTGTAAGTGTGTGTCCAAATGTTCGCTCTTGTGAGGAAAGCAACGATGCTCTGTATTGATGTTGCTGAGATTCATGAAGCATTCCATTGAACTCGGAGGATCTGAATTTCCACCTTTCAACTGAGGAAAGTGCACTTTATATCGGATATCTAACTTGGAAACCCAAGAAGAAATCGACGAGATGCAGGTGTGTGTTACGTCACGCAGGGCAGGGTAATAAATAATAATGTTAATAAAGCGTGTTTAGCAAATGTATTACAGAGACAGGCTTTCAAAACACGGTTAATTACAGTCTCTTTGTTTTGATTGTTTGTCTTGAGAAGTCTCTGATAATGAATGTACCCCTCAAAGTCACAATGTAATCAATCTCAAAATTAAAAATAAGCTCCCTCTTTGACACGTTTGTGTTTAGTTGTCAAGTAACTGTCACTGGATTTCGAATTAAGTGAAAAGTCACATCATGCATTTTCACGATCGATCATTGCTGCCATGTCCGAGTACCCAAGTCCTCGAGCCCATCCCTAGTGTTCATGTTGACTAACTGAACAACATAAACTGAATTAGCTGTCAGCCTCAAGGTAGGTGGCGCTCCAGGTCACACCTACTGATGACGAGGCCAATGGCAGTAAGAAAGTGTTTAGCAGCCGGTTAGAAGTTTTCCTAAAAGTTTGCCTAGTTTTGTTCTAAATAATGTCACACCAGATCTTTCTTTGATTTCGTATGAAGTATATTGGGCTTTAAGTGTAATTCATTCTGAAATAGGACTACATCAGAAGAAATGGATGTTTTGTGCAGTACATTTACAAGAACCGGCTCATTAGATTCATTCGTTCGGGAAAGGGAAAACACTGGGGTTACTGTGTGTTTCATGATGCAGGTTCAAAAGAACAGGTTCATAAGATTCATTAGTCAGAGTACTTTATTACAGCGTTCATGCATGCTGTACAGGCAGTGGATGGAAAAATGTATGTTTTACAACAATTATAAATTTCCCCCATCAAAAGTGACAAAATGGCAGAGTAAGAGAAGTTTGTTTTGCTACCAACCTGTACCTATGCTGCTTCCTAATTCACAAGTGATGATCGAGGTGCTTAAATTAGTCTTATCATGATGAATCACATTTTTCATGATCGTTTGAGATGGAGTTCACTGTACTTTTGAAAGCAAAGTGTAAATTTGAAACTCTTTAAAATCCCAGCAGCAATTATTATGTTTGCACGTGTCACTGCATATTGCCTGTCAGCATCAAATCAGACTCAGTCACCTGCTTAAGTGTGATCTGTTTCATCCTGGAATTGGCTGTAATTGGTACCGCAGGGACACAGGGACTACAACAGCCTGAATTAAACCCTTTAATCCTCACAAACGATCAATAATTTACATTTGGAGGTGCAGCAAACATTCACAGTTTAAATGAATGATCTTGAATCAGCAAAACCATCATATCTGGATAGGTAATCATCTGTAGTCTTGTCCCTCTGTTATTGATGATTTCAGATGGTCAACTCCGCTAAGGAGAAGCTCATTGCAACTAATTCTCATGACTCTCACAGACAAATCATGCCAGGTCAGCCTCATTTAGCCCTGCTTTTAAAAACTTGTGGACAGGCCTCTTATCAAATAACTGTGGTTGAGAGAACAAGGGACTCTATTCATTAAAATAAGCCACAAAGACACAAAACAACTGTTTTCACCTACATCCGCAGATTCAATTGCTTGCTTACTTCTCCAAAGTAGGCCATTCTTACTTCCTTGTCTGTGACCCCAATTTTCATGACCCCTAAATCAATCTGCCAAAATCAATTAACCATAGTGCCAGAAGAGCTTGTTTTGACATAAATCAAAAAGATTGCAAGTTACTAGGTTCACTATGTCACTCTTCCCACAGTTCAGAAACACTGGAATGGACAGCAGCGATTAACTAATCTGACCACCAAAGACAACAATCTTAACCTGAATGCTTAAGGCAAATGTAACGTAAACACAGCAGTCATCTCTTAATATTTATTTTAAAACAGACACTGCACCCTAATGTTAGAACTATAAAACAGAAAGACCTAACACAAGGAGGACATGATTGCCAGATCACCACTTCATAGCCTCAGACTAACCAGAAACAACGTCCAAGTATTTATGACCTAGTATCAATAACACAGGCTTTTAATAAACATACTAACTTTCCTTTACTGGAACACAAAATCCATGCATCTCTCGTTGTGAATGAATGTCTCTGTCACTTTGCTGCAACAGTCACCTGCTTGTTTGCTTACACTATATCCATTCTAGTGCGTAAAACATTCGTTACGTGAACTTGAATGCGCTGACGCAAAACAAATATCTAGCAATCAGATAGCATGACTGAAGGAAGGAGTTTCTTATTGGCTAACTCATTTAGGTAAGCATGCTTACCTTGGCCCTTGGGCAGTAAACAATGCTTTGAATCGAAGTCAGAGAAACCATTACATAAATTGCTAATACCTAAGGGTGGCACCAAAGCGAATAAATTAATAACTGTATGTTTTGTTCAACTGAAATTAAAGATGACAAATTTGAATGAAAACAGTAGTTTATATTAACAATTGTCAAAAATCACAAAGTGAAATATGATTTCTGTAAGTGATCAAATACAAATATCTTTTATGTGCGATCACTGCTGCAGTAATGCCGAAGTACCAAGTTTTCTAAAAAATTCGACATTTTTTACTTGCCTGTGCGTTGCTTGGCATAATAATCTAATGTTATATCTTCGATTTCCAGAAAAAAATATGCCATATAGCAGAAAAAACATGCTAAAACAATAATCAGAAAAAAAACATGTGACTATGGATGATAACATGTTAAAGTGCAACCTACATTTCAGATCTGTAAATTGTGATGGAACATTATAACATCAAGTGGAATTAAATAAGACTTTTCTAAGTGAGGTAGAGTGAACAGAACCACAATTTCATGTTTACAAAGTTTGAACAACAGCAATAATAATAATAATAATAATAAATACTTTTTTATCATAAGATTATGAACATATGCAATATTATTTATGAATAATTGGAGTATTTTTTAATTCATCATTAGCCAAAGTACTGCTTTTTCAGTGGTGTTACACCTTTTAAACAGTGATAAGAACAAGTAACACTACTGGCAGTGACACAAATTTAGGATAAAAGTTATTAATTTGATTATCATTACAGCCCCACTAAAAAGAACAAAAGAAGTGTTCAAAAGATCACTTACAATATCATGATATTTTCAAATAAAAATTCTGCATGACCCTCATCATGCGTTTATGCTAGTCACCACACTGCAAATATTCATCAGCCAGAGAAAACATTTCAAAGTGTATAACATGGCTGCATGATTATGCCAAAAATCATAACATTAATTTAATATTGTAATAGTAATTATTATTATTGTTGATTAATGGAAGTTATATTAAATACTTATTTGTTCAACTTCATGACATATTCTTTTTGTATGCTACATATCCAAAATAAGCTAAGAACTTTTGAGGGGAATTACTTTATTAATGTTTTATACATCAGTAAATCAACTTCACATTGGCCTACTTAGTAGCATGGCAAAACAAAACTTTTATACATTTTAAATAAACTGAAGTATTCCTCCCATAACCGTCATTAAAATTTGTGACTTGTGCCACAGTATGTTGGTTCAGACCAGACTTGATCACACATTGATGAGATTTGGGCCCCCAGGACCCTGTCACTGGTTTGTCCCTTCTCGTACCACTGTCAGAAGGTACTCACCACTGCTGACCGGGAACACCCCTCAAACATTGACTCTGACCCAGTCATCTGACCATAACAATTTGGCCCCTGTCAATTTCACTAAGGTCTTTATTACTGCCCATTTCTCCTGAATTCAACACGTTGACTACAAGAACTGATTGTTCGCTTACTATCAAATCTACCCAGACCTTGACATGTGGCATTGTTTGGAGATGATCAACATTATTCGCTTCACCTGTGAGTGGTCATGATGTTTTAACTCATCTTTGTAACAAATACGGAAATATTAGGTATGCATGATAGAAGTCATATTGAAATTATCCTGAAAAATATTGTGATTGTGATTTGAACAGCGATATGAAAATATAAATATAAAAAGTAGAAAGTGATTGTCAAACCAGAGATTGTTGTGCATCCCGAAGTCGAAGCTGAAATGTAGGGGTTACCGTGCCTTTTCGGTAGCTGCACCCAGATTATGGAATGCTCTGCCCCTCTGTATTAGATCTGCACCATCACTATCTGTTTTTAAATCTAAGCTAATCTAATCTCTTTGATTTGGCATATAACCAATGAGGAAGTTTCATTGCACTGTATTTTAGTAATGATATTGTATTGTCTAATTGTTCTGTCCTTAAATGTGCAGCGCATTGGTCAACCCTGGTTGTGTTTAATGGTGCTTTATAAATAAAATTGACATTGACATTGATTGCAATAGTAACTAGTGATATAAAAAAAATAGCAAGTGTTTCCTTTTGATAAAAATATTGTCATGTTCTACTGCCGATAAAAAGACTTTGGCTACTTTTAAAGTTGACATTTGAGTCCTTTAAAAAAAGAACCAAACTCAGACCTTTTGCACTTTGTAGCTTTAGCTATACAAACAAACAAACAAAAACATAAAAAAGTGACACAAAGAGGAAAAAAAAACACCGTCTTCTTCCGGCTTGCATTGTTCCAGTCCTGCGCAACCCTTGTACATATAACTATACAAATATTTGCAAGGCTTCTTGCTTTCTAGCTAATTGAGCAGCAGCATTTGGCACCACAGTTGTACAAGAGGTGCTTAACTCAAAAAGGTTATTTTATTGCAAAAAATATATACATATTTTTTTTTACAATATCTATGGCACATGAAAAAAAAATTCCTGCTATAACATCCATTTAAAAATCTTAAAAAAATACTTTTATACTAAGTATAAAACAAAGAGTTCTATAAACTTACCCATGGGAAAGGAGAGGCGGGGAATGACATGGCATGTGCTGAGGACAATCAGAAAGGACAAACAGGCACAGAGTGACCCCGAATGTGCCATCCTGTTGGAAAATCAGGAGGCCGCTGAGCAGAACAACCAAATCCAGAGACAGGTCTATCGTTCAGTGTTGGATTCTGTTACTGGCCTTTCAGTTCTGAGTAGCCCACAGCGACACAACTTCCAACAGTCAAAGTAGTCAGCCGTCATCTCATCTACACAGGAATCATTTAATGCATGTTAGACTCTATAGAGGAAGGCGATAGCACTTAAGTCATTACTTCCTCTAAAGACACAGTAGCTTCTTCCTCTTTCAGTATTTTGCACAAGTTTAAGAAGCAGTAAAAAGACGACATCAATAAGCACATGATTGCCGTAGAGCAATTATCTGTGATATTGCTGCTAATCTAATGGCTATATGATGGAAATTCATGAGCCAAGAACAAAAAACATTTGCCTTGCCATTCATCTTATACAGACTAATATGGAAGAAAGGAAAAACTAAACAGTGTTGCATCTGTTGGGAAGAGAATCGTATGAACTTTATGTTTCAGTAAATAACAATACTTGGGTGTTTACGGTGGTTGCCAGAGTGTTGCTATGTGGTTGATTAGGTGTTCTAAAGCAGTCTCAAATGACGCACTATACATTTTTCAGACTTGGAATGTTCATCAGTAATCAACTAATAAAAGTTCTCATTCTACACCAGCTAGTCGACTATTAAAAACACTACTAAAAGTATCCCTAGTTTATTTTTCTTTGTGCATTTTCCTGTCATGGGCAAAGCTGAATTATTCCATACTTTCCCTCTTAATCTGAGACTGTGAAATGGTACAAGAAACTCAGAAGCTTATCAGATCATTATGTGTATGTGCGATAAATCTGAAAATGGGCAGAACACATTTTATAAAAAGCCAACTTTCATAACATCACAATAAGTATTTATTTATTATTAATTAATATTTTTAATTTCTTTTCCCCCCAAAACAAAAACAAAGTTTGTTGAAGATAGTTTATTTTAAAACCGTTCTTGGTAACGTTTGTGAATAAAACTAAACATAGTTTCAGGTACGTCTCATACTTGATAATTATAACTGACATTTTCAATTTAGAGTAACTGATTACTTGTTTTTTTTTTGTGGGTTAAAGTACTTGAGTGCTTCAAGTTTTTTTTTGTCTACACTGTTTCTATGGTATTCTGGCTTGTTCCTAGGAGGTTGATTAAAACTTTTTTTAAATAACTACACACCTACACAACAAAACAAATTGGCCAACCTTATTTCTTGTGCAATACAATGTAATTCTGCAACCTTCTTGACCCAGAAATCTCCTGACGTACAAACCCAAATTACTCATTCATAATTCAGGCAGTGGGTATTAGTATGTCTACCCACTTGGCAGTAACCGGAACAGTCATATAACAACTGCCCAACACACAATTAGTTCCTCAAATGTCAATGATTGGTTGGTTAATACTAGTGGCTAGAAGCATGTTCATGTTGCAGCTTCAGCGGGTCAGTAAGAAACAGTATAATACACTTGATCCCAGCCCAAAAAAAATAATTCTCAGTTGAACAATCCTATGTTAATGATGCATTGAAGCACAAAACAGCCAGTAGTTTGGACACAGTTGAATTCATGAATTTATGTTTCTCATGATATTTAAATATTTTATTCTAAAGTCTGAAATCCTTTTTTTTTTTTTTTTTAAATGTATGGATTTAAAAGAATGGATTTAATAAATCGTTTTGATTTAATTAGGCTATGCAGTAACCATTTTTTGCCCTAATTTACATAGTGTACTTTATCTTTGAAGACAAAAGAATTAAAAGATTAAAAAGCAGAAAATAAAACTGTAGTTTCCAGCTGGATGCATGATTGAAACTAAACTAAGTGCTAGAAAATATAATAGATAGTACTGCCTGAATGGGATTTACCTGGGGACAGTACCGCCGAATGGGAGTAATACTTGACTTCCAGTCATATGACAGCAGATTTGTATCACTGCAAATGAGGCATTCACATCTGATGTAGCACAAGGGTAGTTCCAGCTAGAGGTCTGCATGGGATGGATTTTTCAGTCCCGATCCCCTAAGATTCTGTCCCGCTTATATCATCGTAGGCATCTATTTTTCAATTCCCACCCGAAAAAACAAACAGAACAAGAAAACATGTTTCATCAACACTCTTTTTATTTGTTTATTTTAACGTGTAAAGGGAAAAATATGTTTTGTAAAAAAATAATTTACAGCCTCCATATTAAGGTATAGAGCCTAACAATTAAGGTTGGGTGATATGGCCAAAATTGTTATCACGATAATCTTTTTCATATTGTTCAATATCGATATTTATCACGATATACATTTACACATTGCACTTTCTTTTTTTATTTCAAAGTTGACGGAAGAAAATAAGAAAAAATTTACTCTAAACAGTCAAAAAAGTCCCTACAAAACTAAACAGGGGCTCCAGAGACGGCCAATGCAGTGGGGTCTGCGGGATCCTTTACCAATTTTACCGTCTTTTACCGTTTATCAATTGAAAATGAATGTTAAAAGATCATCTGTTTGTTCTGACGCATAGTGACAGCAGTCCATATTTGTTGGAATATTTTTACATTATATTTCTTTAGATTCAGATACACAAGTATGGGGCATAGAAGCCCTTGTGACTGTGGAATGATGCTGAATGTGGGTTCAGGGGTGTCCCGAGAGAAAATGTAGAAAACATTTGTATATTTTCATTAAAGTGAGAGACTAGTCTACCAACTAGTAATTTTAGTCTTTCCTTATCCATTCCAGACATCTAATTTATTCTCACAAAATTTTCACAGAAATCGATTTGTTTATAATTAAAGGCTCGTAACATGCTGATTAATAAAGATACATTTAGAAAGGAAAAACTTTATGGTCTAAAAGGTGCTTTGAAACCACGTTAACTCATGCAACGCTTCATGCCTATACACATGCAGGAAAAAGAGGTAACGCGTGCGGAGCGGGACAGGGCAGAAATGATGCATGTTTGCTGCTAGAGAACAATATTCAAGAATACTGTGCAGAAAGATCAGAGCTGTTGTCCACATCACTGTTGTTCTGTCGCGCTCTTCACTAGAGACGATGAGAGGGCGCAACCGTTGCCATGAAGTCTTGCGGTGTGGATGGACTCAATCCGGTGTCCGACGTAACCTAATTGTTAGCAAGGCAGCTAGCATTAGCAAGTTCATCCAGTCTGACCCTACGTTACCATTGGTGCGTTGTGAGCGAAGCTGAGAGCGTTTTCAATTCATTCCTATGAAAGCCGAGTGTCATGATCGCAAGGTGGATCATAGGCTTGGCAGCGGTGCGGAGCAAGCTCTCTCCTAGCGCTGCGAGCACCTTTGAGCAGATTTCGTCCGCCCCAGTGGAAACGCAGCCTGAGAAAGCCAAACTGCTTGTGTTTTAGCGACACGCAGTAAATATCGAAAATTCATTCATTCAAACATTGTCTTTCTAGCCTTTAGCAATAATGTTTGTCCAGACAATAAACTAAAATATACCCACATAATAAAAATATCTTCAACACCATTGAGATAAAAGAAAAAGAAAAATGAAAAATGAACAAAAAGCATCTGCAATAAAATCGTAATAGGCCTATTTATTTAGGCTTGCTTAACTGGCCTGTTGGTCACAGTTTAACTTAAACCTAATAAACTTAAGCAGACAAGGCTTACTGAATATGTCCATGTAGGAACTGGATGTCGTTCACCGATGAGGGCTTAAATATAGTGTGTCTCTGCTCAAGTATGTGTCTGCAAATACTATAAGCTCGTTCCGATGGTGTGCTGGAAGCTGGGATGCAAAGTACATAGTGTGTTAGTTTGCTTGGTCTAGGAAACCGTGACAGTTTCTCTTCCACCACTGGAGGACATCCTTGGGTCCGTGTGCTTCAGATAAATCCAGGTGGACTTTTAAATAGTCTGAGATCTCGGAATCTAAAGATGTCACCAAGTTGCTGACCATGGTACCTTCATCCTCCCATTCCTCAAAGTCATGAAAAGTCACCATTTTAACTGGCGGCTCTTGGTTTTCCTCGGCGAGTCTGACATCAAACCCTAACATATCAACCAGCATGTTTACAGCATCGATCACAGATTGTCTTTCATTTTCATCAATCATCTTTAGCTGACGTAGTCTGGGAGTGAGTAATGTCACTAATTTGTAGAGCAAGTGAATTCCATTTGCTTCCAAGCTGTTCAGCGACACCAGTTTGTCCAGCATACAGTCGGCCTTGGCTGCTTTGCAATGGTTTCTTAGTTTTACTGACCACAGCAGAACAAGGGACCCACATAAGGCAGTATCTTCTGACTCCAAGTCATTAGTTGAGTCTTTGAACTGTTTAAAAAACGACACCTGGGTTGTAAGAGTATTCTTGTTAATATACCCTACTTTATCATACCGTTTATTATCCAACAGGATTGATGCAATGTCATCATACTGTTGTAACACAGAATCTAGCATTTCAACATTAGAATTCCATCTTGTCTCCATTGAATGTTTAAGAGACTTTAGAGCTTGACTTGCAGGCCCAAATTATTGAAGTAGGTGACACATTTTTTCACATCTCTCAGAAGCTGGCAAACTTCAGGTGCTTTATCCATCACAGCAGATGAGAATGCATGTGAAAGAGCCATACTGATGTGGGCACTTCAGTTAAATCTTGTGAAGCCATGCAGGGCTGCCACCATGTTCACAACTCTATCAGTGAAGACAACAAGTTTTTTTGCCTGTAAGCAATCAATTCCAAAGACACTGAGGTTTTGAAATAAAACGGTTCAGATGTTTTACGAACTGTACTTCCGATAGTGTTCAGTATACATCAGTTGTCACAGCACATTCGTATTTCACTATTGTCTCCATCATGTCACTGACCACAGCCTTTCTAAGTTTTTGTGCCCTTTTACCCAGATGTTGTGACCCTGTTGTTGGATGGGGCAACATCTCCCTCACATAACATTTGTCTATCTTGGCTGCAGTGTCTATGAGATGCTGCATTAGTTTAATGAAACCCTCGCCAGAGACAGTGTCATAAGTTCGTAGGTCTGCAAAGTCAACGCATTTGTAGTTTAATTTCTTTCTCCTGCTTCCCGTGCACACATCAGTGTCTTCCCACCTGCACCTGCACACAGCAATCAAAACTTATCCTGTGCCACACTCTGTTGCGCCGGGTCCCGATGGGTGTCCCGTGGGAGTGCAGGTCTCTAGTTCCAGCCACTATTAACCTACAGATAGTAAACATGGTGAGAACAGCTCAGATGAGAACTTCACAATTTACTGAGGTGTGAAGATTCTAGAGATGTACCAAAGTCATCTAGTATGACAACACCAGATAGGGTTTCTTTTCCACCTGTTCTGTGATCATCCAGCAGTGTTCTTCAGTTTAGAAGGTCTCGGAGATCTTGAATACCCCATGGAATAGTTTTGCGAATGCAATTTTCATTCCTGTTTGACACATTTTCCACTGAAAAAAATAAGTTAGGATGGGCTATTTCTATTGCTAGTCAATCATGGTATCATGTAGCCTCTTCTAATTTGGACTGACAGGCACCTGGAAGCACTGCTTATAGATCAAAGCTCAAGGTGCAAAATCTTTGCCATTGTCCATTCCTGGACAAGTCTCTTTAATAGGTTTAATAGGTTTGTTGAGCCAGTGGAGGATCAAACCGGTACAAAAATAACCATGCCACTGTCAAATGAGTGGTAGCGATACACGCTTTTCTGGTTATAATGTAGGACTGTAGGTTTTTTCCTCCTTTCCATGATGCAGTCCCACTTTACCTGTGGCTGGTGGTATGGCAGGAGTAAACAGGGTACAAAATGTTTTGAAAATTCATCCACTTCAACTATATTTGGAAGTGTTAGAAAACAAATGTGACCACATTGCATTTGTAAACACTAATCCATCTTAATGTGTCCTGGACAACAGTGAGGGACTAAAAAATAACCATCCACATCTTGGAAAATTTCATACAGACTTTACAGAACATCATCAGTATGCCGGATATCAACCATGCAGTGACACAGATAATATGAAGCAACTGAAGTTAAAACAAGTAGTCCACTAAAATTGCTGCTTGAAACATCATGTCTGTGTTACCAGTAGATTAAAATTATAAAATTATATTCCGGAAAGAAATATTTTTCTGTATTATATCTGTATTGCAGTCATGAAATCAGAGAGACAATCCCCTTAAAATTCAAACACAAGTTGTCATAGTCGTCGCATAAGAGACACCGATGTGTAAATGCCGATCGGTCTCTGCTAACCACTTGTGGTTAAGATGCATCTTAATACTTGGTAACCAAATTGTTATGGCCAGATGACTGTCAGAGCATCTCTGAACCAGCAAGGCTTGTGGGGTGCTCCCGATTAGCAGTGGTGAGTGCCTACCGACAGTGGTCCAAGGAGGGACAAACCACATACCGGCAACAGGATGTTGGGCGACGGCAACGGAGGCTATCCTGTCTGGTCTGAACTGACAGAAGCTCTTCTAAGGCACAAGTCACAGATCATTTTTATGATGGATATGGGAGGAATGTGTCTCAACACACAGTGCATCACACCCTTCTGCTTATGGGGCTTTGTAGCCGCAGACCGGTCAGAGTGCCCATGATGACCCCTGTCCACCGTTGAAAGCACCTACATTGGGCATGTGGATCGGAACTGGACCTTGGAGAATTGGAAGAAGGTAGCCTGGTCCAATGAGTCCCGTTTTCTTTTACATCACATGGGTGGCCGTGAACATGTGCAATGTTTGCAATGTTCTGCTGGGAAATCCTGGGTCCAGCCATTCATGTGGACGTCAATTTGACACATGCCACCTATCTAAACATAGTTGCAGACCAAGTACACCCCTACAGGGCAATGGTATTCCCCAATGGCAGTGGCCTCTTTCAGCAGGAAAATGTGCCCAGCCACACTGCACACATTGTTTGTGAATGGTTTGAGGAACATGATGAAGAGTTCATGGTGTTGCCCTGGCCTTTAGGTAAAGTCATGTTAAGTGGAAATAAAAAGTATGCACACTAAGAATTAGTCAGAATTAAAGACGAGCCACTTTTGACACGCGGCGAAGATCTCTTCAGCTTCTTGATAAATGATACACAATCGTTTGTCAATATGTTTGTGAGGACAGGTGACACCTCTAGTTAAGGAAGTCACACAAGCTCAGTACAAACACAACAATCTTTATATTACAACTAACAGAGACCTCGGGGCCTTGCTGTACTTTTCTTTGCATTGCCCTAAACAAACATAGTCACGTGTGTCATACTATACAGCATTAAATTACAAGGAGCAGAAACATACACAAGGCAAACAGGGAGTAAGTCTTCATTAGCGATGCCAGATATAAACTGAAATCTACACGGGGTCAAGAAGAGTTTCAAAAAAAACAATGGCTCATTTAACTAAGAGAGTTCCTCTTCTTCATTACTGTAAGAACACTTGACAATTTTCATTTCTGTATGTGTTGTTTTAAAAATAAAAATAGGAGATGCAGGTGACTGAGCGGCCTCTCACCCATAACTGAAATATTTTGTTTCACATTCTGGAAACTTTCCACAGCCTTGGTTTAATCCCAAATAAACACAAACAGATCTATGACAATATTTATTTCATATACCGTAATTTCCGGACTATAAGCCGCAACTTTTTCCCAGGCTTTGAACCTCGCGGCTTAAACAACGATGCGGCTAATATATGGATTTTTCCCGCTTTCAAATTTTATTTAAAAAAAAAAAACATTCTGTGACGTGCTCAGTTTTTTGGCGGTGTGAAGCTTTCATTAGACCAATGAAATTGCCGAACGGGTTAAGGTCAAACAACTTTTTTGTTTACTGTTTAGATTAAATCGAGCACGCTCAAACTTCCCATCATTCTGATTACGGTAGTCATTTTGTCACCCTCAAGACACGGAGAAATGCATATGATGCAGCTTTCAAGTTGAAGGCGATTGATCTGGCTGTTGGAAAAGTAAATAGAGCTGCTGCACGGGAGACGTTGGAAACAGCAGCGTGAGGAATTGACTCAGTGCAAAAAGACAACTAAAGCTGAGGCTATCCAACTCCGACACCGAAGGAGATGACTTCAATGGTTTCATGTGCACAAGAGGAGGAAGATAGTGACCAATGACTTTCTTGCTAGGCCATTGTTTACTGCTAATTTGTTATTTTTTGTTACAAGCCGTGTGTGGCAGCGGGGGCGTGGTCAAGCGCCCGTCCGGGAGAGAAAAGCGGTAAGGGCGCTTACACCTGAGCTAATGTCTAACACCTGTGTCTAATTTCAGTAAGCGTGGGGAGAGCGGCATAAAAAGGCAGCAGAGAGAGTGTGTGTGAGTGAGTGAATGAGTGAGTGACAGACACACGTCAGTCTAGTGTTGGCGCATAGAAGTCCAAGAATTGAGAAACTTACATTGCTGTGGCCATTAAAAGCCTTACCTGGAACGTCAAGTGCCCTGCTTCACATGTCCTTCTTGGGAAAACTGTCACCCTGGCATTAGTGTGACAGTTTTCAGCACTTGATGTAAGCGCCCTTACCGCTTTTCTCTCCCAGACGGGCGCTTGACCACACCCCAGCTGCCACACCATGTTTCGTTAAAGCCTATTTATTTTTGTTACAAGGCGTGTTTCGTTAAAGCCTGTGTAAAGTTCATTTGTTTCAATGTACCGGTAGGCACCTGCGGCTTATAGACAGGTGCAGCTTATTTATGTTAAAAATAATATTTTTTTGAAAATTCAGTGGGTGCGGCTTATATTCAGGTGCGCTCAATAGTCCGGAAATTACGGTAGGTAAAGGAATAGATCACCTAAAATGGAAAATTATGTTATTATTTATTCACCCGCATGTCATTCTAAACCTGTATGACTTTCTCTGAAACATAAAATTGGTTGAACATAAAGATATTTTGAAGAATCTCTAAGGTAATCTTTTCCATAAAATGACAGCAAATCAACATATTAAAGCACATTAATAACTTACATTTTGGTATGTTCCTTACACAAAGTTAACAGTGAAATTCCCAAAGACTTGGAATATAGAATATAGCTGGGAATAGAAAATTCAAACAAGTGACAGAGCAATATATTGACCGATATTTGGTAATTTTGCGATTATCAGAACCGGCCGATAGTAATGTACACATGGCCGATTAACAGAAGTGTTTCCAATCCTTTGTGTCAGTTCCAAAATCGACCAACAAATTTGTCAATGGATAGTTTAAATCTGCTTAAGGTTTTGTTTGTTCTAAGTTTAAGTTTAAGTGAAAAGGAGTAATTAATGTATCAGTGTATCTGTCACTTAAGAACTTTTGTGCACTTCTTTTTTGCTCATGTAAAATTGTATTATTTATGTCTGCATTTATATCATTCTTCCTGCTCTCTAGATATCAGTATGGGCATCGGACATTATAAAAACTTGTATCAGTTGACCACTAATATGCTGCTTTTATGCCCTTTTTGGAGCTTGACAGGCGTTGTCACAATATGCTTTCATTTTATAGAAAAGAGCAGCTCGGACAGTAACTAAATGACACAATTTCATTTTTTGGTGAACTATTCCTTTAAGTTGTTGTCTATTTTTGGAAACAAGCATCCTTTCTATAAGGCATAACCAAATTATTTATGGACAAATTATGTGCATCTCATTCTTTGACATCGAACACAAAAACATATTTAATTGGTCTAGTTGACAGCTCAGGCTGTAACAAGGCCTTGAAGAGAACTACTGAAAATAAATAACTCACTGAAATTATGGGTGTAATGTCTACAGGTACAAGACCATATCGCATCAGGAATACTTGCCATACTTGACGCAAAGACTCTGGAAATAACAATCACAACTAGGGCTGGGCGATATAACACATTTTTACGATAAAATTGTGATGATTACCGTGACTCTTAATGCGCTTTTTATTTGGCCATTAAGTTTCATAAATAGTGCATCAGCATACAAATTTCACAATTCTTCAGGGCTGCATAACTAATCAAATTAATATCCAAATAGCGATACGGTAATATGTAATAAGTAAATTGCAAATGGGGTCAAGACATGAAGAATCAAATCGTCCTTGACTTTGACATACAAGAGGTCACTGTAAAGTTTCAGAACTCAAAACTTTCTCCTAACTGCAAAAAGAGCATTTGTTGAAATCAAGCTGCAAAAACGACTTGTTCTCTTCTTCCTCCACATTGTGATGTCACACTGTGGTAGACAATAGCATCTGACTGCCTCCAAAACAACATATTACGGCCTAATTTACCTTCTCACTTCCATAGCCTGCTGAGTAGATGTGAGTTCAGTGTAAGGAGTAACAGAGCACGTGCTCAAAATGAGCATTTTAAAGCAGTAGTGTGACATTCATACTGCACACTGGTACCGCATTGAGTTGGTGCTATGTATTAATGGTGCTGCAAAGACATGGTATATGATGAAATGGTATATAATTAAATCACAGCAGCATTTGCAATTTAATCTCAACTCAACTATATTTATATCGCATTTAAAACAACAGGGTTGACCAAAGTGCTTCACAGTAATAAAATGTAAAACATAACATTTAAAAATGACCATATACACAAACACCAGTAATCTAAAATACAAACACTCTGATACGGTGTCCTACATTTCATTTGTCAGACTCAAAGGTCAGTGTAAAGAGATGCGATTTCAGACGTGAATTAAAAGTCTGTGCAAACTGTTTCTCCGGAAAGTGAAGCATCAGCAAAAAAATAAACGTCATAATAAAAGCACGTTTCAAAATATAAGCTAGAGACCTGAAATTGAAGAAATTGGGGTGTGGTGGGAAAGGACGGTGTGTAGAGACAAATCGGCCACTGTTTTACAGCTTGGATTGGATTGATCGCTTAGATTGACAGGTCTTGATTTACTATGCGCACAACTGAAACAGTGCTGGATCTTATTACTTGTTACGTAATTATGTTTCTGGTTCATTGTGGCATTTACAGATGTAAGTAGTTCTTAGGTTCAGTAAAACCCTCTGATCACAGCAGTGTTGTAACATAAGAGCCTCCAAACATGACATGTAAATGTTGGCATTTTTGGGTAATCAAGATTATGCGGGGTTAGTAATTTTTAAGTCACTGAAATAAGGCCATGTCTACAATAGATTTTGTAGACTCACAAAATTAACTTTTGTGGGACACTTTGTGTGTTAGAAAGGCCGTATCAGATCACGCTCTTCTTCTGAGGTAAATTCACAGCGTGTCTTCTTCCAAAAACTATAATGAGCTCAAACGGGAAAGACTGTACCTCTCACTGGTTTCATACGGATAACACAATCAGAGAATATTTGATTTAAATTGGTTCATTAGACAATTCAAGCTTTCTATATACATTTCTCATGTCTGTGAGGCAAGTATACGCTGAGTTTCGGTTTGTTTTCGTGACACGCTCCAGACAGAAGTTCACAGAGACCGAGACGGCAGAAAGTGCATCCTGTTAGATTTCTTTATTTTACAAAACCACAACGTTTTGCTGTTATTGTGAGTGTACACAAATAAAAGTTAACCCTTTAATTTCGAATTATGTCTTACTCTTATCTGTATGACCAAGTATTTCTTTCTGCTGTTATCAGGGAAAAAGTCAGGTGATCGAGCGAGTGCCTCCAGTGACCACAGAGGATTGACTATGTTATCTTATCAATATAAAAAAACAACTCAAACAGGATCAATTCAAATATTGAATTTTGGGAATTTTTGCAGCCATATCGCCCAGCCCTAATCACAACTTGACATGCACAAGCCCAAAAGCAAGTTGATATGGTGGGATATTAGGTGGGGTACACCAACATTCCTTAGGAAACTGTACCAGGGAAACACCTTAGGGCGGTGATAAAGCGTAATCAAAGCAGGTCTGATCGTCTGACCTTTAAAGAAGAGCAAAGTGTGAAGACTTCACAAGGTGACTAAAAAGCCCAGTGTTGATGACATGATTAAGCACTGACATCTGAAGCTGACTGGTGCCCAAGGGACCTAAAGAAATTCCCTTTCCAGTGGTTTTGTGGTAAGCTCTCAAATCTCATTCACACATAGATTTATGAAAGGTGAAAAAAGGAGGAGAAAGGGAAGAGGATTGAAGGGAGAAAGGGTCTTAAACTTGAGGTAAGATAATATCTAACTCTGGCAAATATTTCACATAACTGAATGAAGCTTAAAAGGGCTGAACCTTAAAGAAATATTTCATCAAAGAAAAAGAAAATTATTTTTTCATTATTTACTCACCCTCATGTCATTCCTAAACCACATATTGCTATTTTTACATGGAATATACAAAGAGAAAAATTTATGAATCTTCACACAGCTTTTTACACTCAGCAGTATATGGAAATTCTGGGCCTATATATACAGTGAGGAAAATAAGTATTTGAACACCCTGCTATTTTGCAAGTTCTCCCACTTAGAAATCATGGAGGGGTCTGAAATTGTCATCGTAGGTGCATGTCCACTGTGAGAGACATAATCTAAAAAAAAAAATCCAGAAATCACAATGTATGATTTTTTAACTATTTATTTGTATGATACAGCTGCAAATAAGTATTTGAACACCTGTCTATCAGCTACAATTCTGACCCTCAAAGACCTGTTAGTCTGCCTTTAAAATGTCCACCTCCACTCCATTTATTATCCTAAATTAGATGCACCTGTTTGAGGTCGTTAGCTGCATAAAGACACCTGTCCACCCCATACAATCAGTAAGAATCCAACTACTGACATGGCCAAGACCAAAGAGCTGTCCAAAGACACTAGAGACAAAATTGTACACCTCCACAAGGCTGGAAAGGGCTACGGGAAATTGCCAAGCAGCTTGGTGAAAAAAGGTCCACTGTTGGAGCAATCATTAGAAAATGGAAGAAGCTAAACATGACTGTCAATCTCCCTCGGACTGGGGCTCCATGCAAGATCTCACCTCATGGGGTCTCAATGATCCTAAGAAAGGTGAGAAATCAGCCCAGAACTACACGGGAGGAGCTGGTCAATGACCTGAAAAGAGCTGGGACCACCGCTTTCAAGGTTACTGTTGGTAATACACTAAGACGTCATGGTTTGAAATCATGCATGGCACGGAAGGTTCCCCTGCTTAAACCAGCACATGTCAAGGCCCGTCTTAAGTTTGCCAATGACCATTTGGATGATCCAGAGGAGTCATGGGAGAAAGTCATGTGGTCAGATGAGACCAAAATAGAACTTTTTGGTCATAATTCCACTAACTGTGTTTGGAGGAAGAAGAATGATGAGTACCATCCCAAGAACACCATCCCTACTGTGAAGCATGGGGGTGGTAGCATCATGCTTTGGGGGTGTTTTTCTGCACATGGGACAGGGCTGACTGCACTGTATTAAGGAGAGGATGACCGGGGCCATGTATTGCGAGATTTTGGGGAACAACCTCCTTCCCTCAGTTAGAGCATTGAAGATGGGTCGAGGCTGGGTCTTCCAACATGACAATGACCCGAAGCACACAGCCAGGATAACCAAGGAGTGGCTCTGTAAGAAGCATATCAAGGTTCTGCCGTGGCCTAGCCAGTCTCCAGACCTAAACCCAATAGAGAATCTTTGGAGGGAGCTCAAACTCCGTGTTTCTCAGCAACAGCCCAGAAACCTGACTGATCTAAAGAAGATCTGTGTGGAGGAGTGGGCCAAAATCCCTCCTGCAGTGTGTGCAAACGTTTGACCTCTGTAATTGCAAACAAAGGCTACTGTACCAAATATTAACATTGCTTTTCTCAGGTGTTCAAATACTTATTTGCAGCTGTATCATACAAATAAATAGTTAAAAAATCATACATTGTGATTTCTGGATTTTTTTTTTATATTATGTCTCTCACAGTGGACATGCACCTACGATGACAATTTCAGACCCCTCCATGATTTCTAAGTGGGAGAACTTGCAAAATAGCAGGGTGTTCAAATACTTATTTTCCTCACTGTATATATCATTTTGCCATAAATTGTACATTTGTGTCATTTAAAACAATATTAAATTATATTAAAATTATAATAATCTATCATATTTTAAATAATTTTAAGAGATCTTGAGGCCCCCCTAGAAGTGTGCGGAGACCCCATATCAGGTCCCGACCCCCTGGTTGACAACCACTGGTTTAAAAGCTTGGAATCTGGATTGAACAATCTCAACAACTCTTAACTCTTAAGCATTTTAAGGTTTGGCAGATGTAAACTGAACCAGAGTGTGGCTATTTTACAGATGCATGCTGATTTGAATGAGAAATAATGATATTACACATGCATAAATTGTGGGATGTCCGTTCATTTACTGTAAACCTTGTATCATGTCTATTTAAACGAGGATTCATTGCAATCCTGATGAATCGTGAAGTTAAACATAGAGAGGCATACGTAACAATGAATTAAACCAAAATGAGACGTTAAATTAACACTAATTGCTGCAAGCAAAAATATCATAACTACTAATACCACTTTCAGAGTGATATAATCAATTTAATCATCATAATTATCTGTTTATAATATATTGGCCACTAATATATCATGAACTACATGACAGTTCATAGAGACCCCTTCTTTTTCAAGTCAAGTGGTTTTTAATGTTGTTTCAACCATATACAGTTAGTACAGTACACAGCGAAACGAGACAACGTTCCTCCAGGACCATGGTGCTACATAAAACAACATAGTACAAACACAGAACCACATGAGACTACACAACTAAACATAGAGAGCTCCTTCTGTCAAGCTCCAAAAAGGTCCAAAAAACACTATTAATCTGAAGTAGTCCATATGACTTGGTTGTTATATTCCAAATATTCTGAAATAACTTCTATAACTAGTCACTGAAAAGCTTCCCCTCTGCTGCAGCTCTCAAATCTCATTCTACATATTCGATATGGCGTGCACCTGTTTTTAATTACAACACACTAGCACCAACAGTATTTGCCGTTAGAGCTCAGGCCATTTTTTTTTTTTATATGAATGCAGAAACAAATGAGATTTCAGATTACCCTGGTCATAGGGCTTTGCAATAAAACGAATCGGTTACCTAACGTAACCTCGGTTCTCTCTAGACGAGGGAACGAGTATTGCGTAAGCTAACTTACGCTACGGGAAAGATTCATCTTTTCTGAGATATTGAAGCCAAAAAATTATTCTTAATTTTGTATCATTTGTCAACGCAGTGCAGCAACTGCAGACCTTGAGCGGGCTAGCTAGCGAGCTCATTGGTTGCTCTGCGGCAACTGCTGCAGCCTATAGACGAACTTGGGCGAACTCGCGTCCAATGAGAGGCGTCCAGCGCTACTGCATCAAAGCCCGCCAAAATGGGCATGGCTAGAGTGCATATAAGCGTAGTTCGTGAGGCTGGAACCCTGGTTTTCATTGAATGAAGCGTAAAGTCGCCGTGGCGCTGAAGCACGGCCGGCTACGCAATACTCGTTCCTCGTCTAGAGAGAACCGAGGTTATGTTAGGTAACCGATTCGTTCTCTTACGAGAGGTTCTCTCAGTATTGCGTAAGCTAAATTACGCTACGGGAACCCATTGTCAACGCCGCGCGCTCAAGCATCCACTGCATGAGCCCCGGGGTGGGAGGACCCGGGGAGCCCTTGTGAGTGGGGAAATAATATTTGGCCGGCAAGAGTGC
This sequence comes from Xyrauchen texanus, assembly GCF_025860055.1. NCBI lineage: Eukaryota > Metazoa > Chordata > Actinopteri > Cypriniformes > Catostomidae > Xyrauchen > Xyrauchen texanus. The sequence continues at coordinate 32,795,995 of NC_068301.1, forward strand.
GGGCCAGTGTGTGTGTAATACATAAGCACATTGTGGGAAGGGAACGACAGAGCGGCGGTGCCGGTCTGTGTGGAATGAGTCCCATCAGTGCAGCTCACCAGGGGAGCTGTAGCGTATTAAACCGCTAGTAGTTTTGCCAGAAAGGCGGGCACTTCCAGATTGTAAAATCTGACAAAGGTGGAGGGGGAAGCCCAGCCCGCTGCCACACATATGTCGTGAATGGAAATCCCGCTGGACCATGCTCACGATGAGGCCATGCCTCTAGTGGAGTGAGCCCTAATGCCCAACGGGCATGGCAGGTCTTTTGATGCGTATGCGGCAGCAATAGCGTCTGCTATCCATCTAGACAGTGTCTGTTTCGAGGCGGCGAGACCTTTGGTGCGCCCTCCGAACGAAACGAAAAGCTGCTCAGAGGGTCTGAAAGAGGCGGAGCGCGCAGTATACAATCTCAGTGCTCTGACTGGGCAAAGGAGATTGGCGTCGCGTTCAGCTATCGGATGCTGGCAGCGCCGATAGGGAAATGACCTGTGCTCTGAAAGGAGTACCGATCACCTTGGGAACATAGCCGTGTCTAGGCTTTAAAATGACCTTGGAGTCACTTGGTCCAAACTCAAGACACGCAGCGCTGACAGACAGCGCGTGAAGGTCTCCCACACGCTTGACTGATGACAGGGCAGTCAGAAAAACGGTTTTGAGTAAAAGGTATTTCAAATCCACAGATTGAAGCGGTTCGAAAGGGGGCTTTCATAGTTTCGAGACCTATAGAAAGATCCCAGATAGGAACCGATGGGGGCGCGGGGGTTCATCCTTCTAGCTCCCCTGAGGAAGCCGGATGACCAGCTCGCTTTTTCCCAGTGACTGGCCGTGCAGGGTTCAGCGAACGCCGCGACGGCCGGCACATACACTTTGAGCGTGGATGGGGATCTGCCCTTATCCAGCAGCTCTTTGTAAAAACACGAGCAGCGACGACACCCCACATGTCCGTGGGTCCAGGTCTCTGTCGGTGCACCATTTTGAAAACACAGACCATTTTGACGCATAGAGTCTTCTCGTGGAAGGGGCTCTAGCGTGTATGATGGTGTTTATTACCCCTTCTGGCAGAGTGACGGGTAGTCGCTGAGCACCCACGCTGCAGCGCCCAGCGCTCTGGGTGGGGATGCCAGATCATGCCGCGAGCTTGAGAGAGGAGATCTGCTCTCACTGGGATGGGCCACGGCACTGTCAGTGACAGCTGCGTAAGCTCCGGAACCATGTCTGATTCTCCCAACGCGGGGCTATGAGGAGCACCGAGTGACGCTGCTTCCTGATCCTCTGCATTACCTGTGGCAATAGCGAGACGGAGGGAAGGCGTAAAGCGGGCGGTTGGGCCAGTCCTGGGCCAGCTGCCCTCGCTCGAGAAAAATATTGGGCAGTGAGAGTTCTCTTCTGACGCAAAGAGGTCTATCTCTGCTCTGCCGAATATGCGCCATAACTTCTGGACTGTTTGAGCGTGCAGGGACCATTCCCCTGGGGGAATATTGTCTCTGGACAGTCTGTCTGGGCCGCCGCTCAGGTGGCCTGGCACGCGCGTCGCCCTCAGCGAGCGCAGGTGACACTGGGACCAACTCAGTATGCATTTCGTCAGATGGAAGAGGTTCCTGGATCTGACACCGCCCTGACGGTTTAGGTAGGATACCACAGATCTGTTGTCCGAACGGACCAGGACGTGGTGACCCTGAATGACCGGGAGAAAGCGCATGCGCGTACTCGACCGCTATCATTTCCAAACAATTTATGTGAAGGAGCTTTTCCTGAACTGACCATAGGCCAAAAAACGGAGAGCCCTCGCGAGACCGCGCCCCAACCCGTGTTGGACGCCGTCTGTCGAGATGACTTTTCGGCGAGATACAGCTCCCATCGCCACTCCCCGCTGATACCATTCGGCCACTGTCCAGGGCTGCAGAGCTGAAATACAGGTCTGAGTCACCTTGATCGGCTGGCGGCTCAGTGGCCCAAGCCCGGCGAGACGCTGGTGTTTAGCCAATGCTGAAGCGGGCGATGCGCAGTAAACTCAGCTGAAGTACTGCTGCGGCTGAGGCCATGTAACCTAGCACTCTCTGAAATTTTTTCAGAGGCGTGAGGCTGTTCATCTGAAAGGACGCGGCTAGTCGCTGAACACGGTGCGCGCGCTGTGTAGATAAGCGAGCCGTCATTGCCACAGAGTCTAGTTTTATTCCAAGGAAGGAAATTGCCTGACTGGGCTGTAGTGAGCTCTTGGTCCAATTGACTGCAAGACCCAAACTGTTCAGATGGCTGAGGAGAACTGTTCTGTGAGACAGAAGCTCCGTATGTGACTGTGCCATAATCAGCCAGTCATCCAAATAGTTCAGAATTCGCAAGCCCTGACTCCGCAGGGGTGCGAGCGCCGCATCCATGCACTTCGTGAAAGTACGGGTGCTAAAGACAGGCCGAACGGAAGGACGGTGCATTGATAAACCTGGCCGCCGGCTGAATCTCAAGAATGGCCTGTGACGGGATTTATCTGAATCTGAAAATAGGCATCTTTCAGATCGAGAGAGATAAACCAGTCCCCTGGCGCGTATGCGCGAGGAGTTTCCTGATTGTAAGCATTTTGAACGGTCTTTTGCAAGCACCTTGTTCAAAACCCTGAGATCTAATATTGGTCTGAGGCCGCCGTCTTTCTTGGGAACAAGAAAATAACAGCTGTAAAACCCTGACTCGCTCAGCTGAAGGCGGCACTTTCTCTATGGCCCTTTTGCACAGAAGGTTTGCTATTTCTGAACGAAGCATGCAGGCTGCTTCCGTGTTCACAATAGTTTCAAGCCGCTCTGAAGCGGGAGGGCGGCGATCGAACTGTAGCAAATAGCCCTGTTTTATTGTGCTTAACACCCATTTGGATATCCTGGGATAGCTTCCCACGCTTTGAAGCGTAACGCTAGAGGGTGAATGGCCAAATCACCCTGATTGCTGCACACAGCGCGCTGAACAGAATGTGTGAGCACGCTTACTGTGCTTATGCATGACTGCTCGCAGACAGCAGGGACAGGCTGTTCTGTGAGTGACTTCCCGATTGAGGTGAATGGGGAAAGAGTCACATCTGTTAAGTGATGCGCGAGCATAGTCACGGGCACGGGACTTACATACAGAGAAGTGTTTGCTGGCCGTGTGACAGAGCGGGCAGAGAATGGGCACGGATTCGTGGGCGCGTTTATTGACTCTAACACTCGAGCGGGCTGTGTCCGCTTTATGTGAGTGGGCTCTGATAGGAACACGGGAAGTGTAATGCTTTTGTGTAGGGGTGAACACTGGATTGTGGGCACATTTTCTACACATAAGGCATGTTTGCTCTTTACAAGATTTCTTTGGGTCGCCGTGAAAACGGCGTTTGAGTGCAGGCAAGCGGGCAGTATCACCGGCTTGTTGGCTGCTGAATCCACCACTGCAGTAGCTTGAGAGAAGGGGACTGACAGAGGGCTAAGCTTTGACGGCTGTCCGCTGCGGCGGGACTGAGCCATCGTTTTCTCAACAAAGCTAGGAGGACTTCGGTTGCTCAGGTTTCAACGCAATCTTAGGCCGAGGCCCGCGGGGGGGGCGGCGGTCTGCGGTGGCTGTCTGAACGCGACCTAGGGCGGCCGCCCTGTCGACACTGAAAAGTCTGGCTTTGCTGAGCTGGGCGCTGTGAAGAGGCTCGTGCAGGAGGCTGGTCACGTGGGCGGCCTGCAGAGGAGCTAGCGCGACGAGGCAGGAAGAGATTCATGGCTTGGGTGGCTTTCTGGACTTCCGTGAAACGGTCAGCAATGCCACTCACCGCGGAACCGAAGAGACCGGACGGAGAGAGCGGCGTGTTGTCCGTCGCGCTCCTTAGATCTGAAACAGCCTCTGGGTGTCCGCCTTTCTCATCCCATTCTCGAAGGAGGTCCGCTTGGAGGATCTGTAAGACGGCCATGGAATGCAGAGCAGATGCGGCTTGACCGGGCGGCGGCATAGGCGCCGCCAACACAGGCGGAAGTAGTTCTGCAGGCCTAGACGGGAGCACCGGTTTAGACCGCCATCTCGCGGAGGGCGGGCAAAGGTGTGCTGCTACTGAATCCTCTGGATTCCTGGGCCGAGGAGGAGGCTTGGGAGCCTGACCACTCCGCTGTCCGAGCCATGATGGAACAGCAACCCTTATCCTCTGCCTCGTCATCCCAGATGGCAGCAGTGCGCCACTCGGCGGCAACTGCGCTGGCCCGGGGCGGGAGGGTGAAAGCGAGACTCGAGGGAGAGGCTCCGGCGAGGCAGTCGCTTCTAACACCGGTTCCGCAGCCTTTGGGAGCGGGCGCTTATTGCGCTGGCGAACGAAGGCGCGCGGCGGCTTCGGTTTTGCATGCTTCGAGTCGAGCCCGCAGGGTCGACATCGAAGCTCCTCGCAGAGGTCGCATCCGCCGTCAGCGAGGGCGAGCTCTGCATGCTCCCGTCCCAGGCAGAGAGCACAGATGAGGTGGCGGTCTCCGGTGCTGAGAGGAGCGGCATGAGCCGCAGGAAGTGCGAGGCATCTTTAAAAAGACGCCGATACTCTTTTTGTGAAGTTCGCTGAGGAACTTAGCTTGCTCTAAAAAAGGATACGTCGCCGGATGGCGTAGCTCGCAGGATGGCTGAAGGTGGCGAAGACGGCCGGCTTCTTCGAGCGCTGTCCAAGCTTGCTAGATGCCCCTCAAACGGCGACGCGGCTTCCAGTTCAGAGATGCGAAGAGCTTCGCTGAAGAGATGAAAATCAGGGTTCCAGCCTACGAACTACGCTTATATGCACTCTAGCCACGGCCATTTTGGCGGGCTTTGATGCAGTAGCGCGCGGACGCCTCTCATTGGACGCGAGTTCGCCCAAGTTCGTCTATAGGCTGCAGCAGTTGCCGCAGAGCAACCAATGAGCTCGCTAGCTAGCCCACTCAAGGTCTGCAGTTGCTGCACTGCGTTGACAAATGATACAAAATTAAGGATAATTTTTTGGCTTCAATATCTCAGAAAAGATGAATCTTTCCCGTAGCGTAAGCTAGCCTAAGAGAACCTCTCGTAACAGAACGATTGATATATATATCACGATAAAAAAAATCCACGATAAGCTTTTGAGGAATTTTCGATATTTATTGCGTGTCGCTAAAACACAAGCAGTTCGGCTTTCTCAGGCTGCGTTTCCACTGGGGCGGACGAAATCCGCTCAAAGGCGCTCACAGCACTAGGAGAGAGCTTGCTCCGCACCGCTGCCAATCCTACGATCCACCTTGCGAGCATGACGCTCGGCTTTCATAGGAATGAATTGAAAACGCTCTCAGCTTCGCTCACAACGCGCCAATGGTAACGTAGGGTCAGACTGGATGAACTTGCTAATGCTAGCTGCCTTGCTAACAATTAGGTTACGTCGGATTGATTCCATCCGTACCACAAGACTTCATGGCAATGGTCGCGCCCTCTCATCGTCTCTAGTGAAGAGCGCAACAGAACAACAGTGATGTGGACAACAGCTCTGATCTTTCTGCGCTGTAATCTTGAATATTGTTCTCTAGCAAGAAACATGCATCATTTCTGCCCTGTCCCGCTCCGCATGCGTTACCTCTTTTTCCTGCATGTGTGTAGACATGAAGCGCTGCAAGAGTTAACGTGGTTTCAAAGCACCTTTTAGACCATAAAGTTTTTCCTTTCTAAATGTATCTTTATTAATCAGCATGTTACAAGCCTTTAATTATAAACAAATCGATTTCTGTTCTAATTTTGTGAAAATGAATTAGATGTCTGGAATGGATAAGGAAAGACTAAAATTACTAGTTGGTAGACTAGTCTCTCACTTTAATGAAAATATACAAATGTTTTCTACATTTTCTCTCGGGACACCCCTGAACCCACATTCAGCATCATTCCACAGTCACAAGGGCTTCTATGCCCCACACTTGTGTATCTGAATCTAAAGAAATATTAAAAAAATTTCAGTTTAATGTAAAAATATTCCAACAAATACTGGACTGCTGTCACTATGCGTCAGAACAAACAGATGATCTTTTAACATTCATTTTCAATTGATAAACGGTAAAAGATGGTAAAATTGGTAAAAGATCCCACAGACCCCACTGCATTGGCCATCTCTGGACCCCCTGTGCAGTTTTGTAGAGACTATTTGGACTGTTTATAATTTATTTTTTCTTCTTTTCTTCCGTCAACTTTGAAATAAAAAAAAGAAAGTGCAATGTGTACATTTATATTGTGATAAATATTGATATCGAACAATATGAAAATCGTGATAACAATTTTGGCCATATCACCCAGCCCTACCTGGTCACTATAAACTGTCATTGTAAAAGACCTGGAAGAATGCCGTACACTTGGAATATAGTGCACAAGTCCTATGGACTATTTTTATTTTTAAGATTCTTTAAAAATTCTCTTTTAATGTTCAAAAGAAAGAAATAACACCATATGGGTTTGGAACTAGCCTAGGCTGATTATATAATGACATAATTTTCATTTTAGGACAAACCATTCCTTTACATACTGATTAAATGTTATAAATTCAAATTTATGAGGTTTGATATCATCAAATTATGAGTTTTGAGATCATCTAATCTAATAAATGGATTAAAATCATGCATAAAAAGGTATAAAGTAAAAAAAAAAAAAAAATGGTGTTGCATCAAATAAATAGAAAAAAAAAACAATGATGTTAAAAAAAAAAAAACAGGCATAAGCCTTACATCAAGATGATGCAGAGAAATCTGCCTCTGGAAGAGCATTCAATAATGCCCTGAGGGAAAAACGATGGTGGCATTTGCGTGCAAGAAGGTAACTCGTCTTAGTCTGTGGAGGAAAGCGATGAGTTAGTGAAGGGGAAGAAAATTGCTCTCTCAGTGAAAGCTTTTGATCCCCATGCACAGTTGCCATGACTACAACTGATATGATTACCAGGCAGCACAGGTGTTATGTGTGTGCCAGTGTGCTGATGCATGTTATAAAAGCCGACACGCAAAGGCATGGTGCGAGAATGCGAGAATGAAAATAACTTGTGCGTATTTGTTTTCTGAATGAAATCCAACAAAACAACCACAATACTGCTCCAGGCAATTTGTGATGTAAGGTTTGTTGTGCTCCAAGAAAGAAATGAAAACAAAACCAAGAGCAAAGAAATGGCGTTTGGGTGATTTGTGCCTCTGGATAACAATGAGAGGACAGACAGATTTGACAAGAAATAACATTTTATGAATCTATTTGTCTTCATTTAGAACAGAATACCTACATTTATTTTTTATAAAACCATTTTGTAAAATGTTGGGCTTAAAAGTGTTCTTGATCTATTTTCCTTTAAAAATACACACCACTTAGCTTAAAAACAGTTTAAAGCTAATGCTACCTTCTAACTAGGTACTTTATGAAAATATTAACTTTAATAATTAAATTTTATTCATTTTTCATAATTTTGGTCACATTTAAGCTTTTTAAAAATGAAAAAAATCAATGCATTTAATTAATAAATATAATATTTGTTAAATATTTAAATGATTTGATGGTACAAGACTATGCAATGACATGTCTGGAACCGCCCTAAAGGGGCCCCCTTTCAATGAGCTTGCAGTCAAAAGTTTTGTAGTTTCAGAGCGTCAATTAAATGATGGACCATGAAGCGGATTTACCTGTCCGGGCATATTAAAAGGAAACGAAAGCAAGAGGAAAAGGCCCTTTCAGCCTGGGGCCCCCAGAGTCCCTAGAAATGCCCCTGGTTGTGTACTGTGCATTTAGAGAGCGGTGGTACTGCTGTACAGAACTTTTAGAAGAATTTCTCAGCTCTGTAGGTCCATATAATGTAAGTGAATGGGTGGCAACATTTTAAAGCTAAAGAAACAAACATAAATCAGCATAAAAATAATCCATAAGACTCTAGTGTTTAAATCAGTATCTTCAGAAGTGATGTGATGGGTGTGGATGAGAAACAGAGAAACAGATCACTTTCACATTTTTCTTGTGTTTTTGGTGATTCACATTCTTCTCTGCATATCGCCCCCTTCTGTCAAGCAGAAAATTACAAATATTGATCTGTTTCTCACCCGCAATTATCATATCACTTCTGAAGACATGGATTTAACCACTGGAGCCTTATGAATTACTTTTATACTGCCTTTGCTTTTTGGAGCATCAGAAATTTGGCCTACAGAGATCAAATATTAATTTAAAAATCTGAATTTGTGTTCTGCAGAAGAAAGTCATACATGTCTGGGATGGCATGAGGGTGAGTAAATGTTGAGAGAATTTCTTTTTTGGGTAAACTAGGCCTATCTCTTTAAAGTGATAAAATGTAATATTCTGTCATCATTTCTCTACCCTCATGTTGTTCCAAACCAGTGTGAGGCTTTGTAATAAGTGGAACACAAAATATGTTAGACAGAATGCTAGAGACTGAGTCTCGGTCACCATTCACTTTCAAAATATATATATAATTCACTGAAAGTAAACATTCTGTCAAATATCTCCTTATTGTGTTGCATGGAAGAAAGAAAGTCATAAAGGTTTGGAACAACATGATGGTGAATGATGACAGCAAAATGTGTTTAGCAGAAGAAAGGAAGTCATACACATCTGGGATGGCATGAGGGTGGGTAAATGTTGAGAGAATATTATTATTTTTTTTGTGTGAACTATCTCTTTAAACCACTCGAGTATGCTGCCGATCTTTGAACTTTTTGGACCCAAACTTGCATTTCTTTGACATAAGGGTGAGTACATGATGAAAGAATGATCATTAATAGGTGTATTAATACCTATATATCCCATATTCCGATATCTCATTGTGAGCAATCGGTAAGACCAGGACAAATGTCAGTTTAGGAAAACATAAAAACTGCCAAATTAACTCAGAATCAGCCAACAAGCCCACCAGTCGAAAACTAAAACATCCTGCAAACATGGACATACAGGATGAGAAGCACGTGTTTTTCTATCTCCCTCTTTTCGCCAAAGATCTTGTAAACAGTGCTTACTTATTATATAACCCCCCAGCACCAATGCTAAATCATCAGTATGATTGACGCAAGACTTACACGGTTGTACAACTCAACTTTACATGACGCCAACCGTCCACTTTCAGCACAAACACATTTTACTCTCATTTATTTGTCATAATAACCGTTTAGGGTTCAACCAACAAAAGTAAGTCTTTACTGACTTGAGATCAAATTTGACCAATACATTTGAACTTTTAAAGGCTGTGCAACGGTTTCATGGTTGTACTCACATCACAATGTGCGTCTCCGGGATCGGTTATGTTGTGCTCTCGTGTGTTGTGTTGTGTTGTGTTATGATAGTCCTCCGATCATGAATATTGTTTCTGAATTACAAAAAAACTCAAACCGACGTTCCTAATCGATGTTAGAAAATCAGAAACACAAAGCCGCTGTCTAGTGGCAGAACTCGTTATAATCCAGAGTTGCTCGTCCACATGTATACGCCAGTATCTTTGTGTCTGTGCACGCTGTTGATAGTCGTTGTGTCCACTAGGGGCTGTTACACTTTACACGAGCGCCATCTAGCGGTCACACAAGAACAGCATGGCGCCTAATGAAGACTCTTCCTACTACACTATTTACTAATGTATCATTATGTACAGTATATATATAGGCTTACAGACTTTACATACTTGGGGAAGATGAGAGAAGAAATGTGATCTGTGACATTCTATCATGCTGGATATTTAAAATGGTTGATGTCTATTTGTTAATTGGGGATTTTATTTTGTGACAGTTATGAATCTGTATGTCGCTATTTCTTATAACCTATAGGCTAATTGAGTGGAATCATTCAATCAATTCCATTCAATAAAAATATGGACATCTAAATATGTATCTGTAAAATATAAAATCCATTGAAATGCTTAACTTTCAGATTAATCTCTTAGACTAGGATTCTGTCATTTGATTTGTCTGTCATTATTCAATTATTCAACTAAATTGTGAAAATGCATAATGACACAGAATATTTTTTTAGTATTTTAAATGTCAAAACCAAAAAAATATATTTTTTGCTCACTGTAAGTAAATTTCCCTAATTTTAACAGTAAAAGAATGTAAAAAAGGCTACAGTATTTGGTTAACAGGTAAGTTACTTTAACATATGGTAAAAAAATATAAAATATATAAAAAGACAATATATGTCATATATGGGGGGTCCTGTGTTATATTTCATGTAGTTTAGTTAATGTTTATTGCATCATTTTATTGTTACATGTGTTGTGTTTGTAAACATGTTTATTAATTATTGCTCCTGTAAAGGTCACTCTTGATGAATTTTAAGTCATCATGTGACCTTTCGTAGTTACTATGGTGATTAATAATTAATTTTCCTGAAGGTTAGAAAATTACATTTCTATAATTTCATCATATAAACAGTTGGGAACCATAAAATATACAGGCAACAACAGGACATTCCGTAAAGCCTGAAACTTGGTCGCCTTATCATTTCTGGTGACCACAGCTGCAGATATTTTACAGTAAATGTAATAGATTTCTTTTTACAGAGCTGTAAATGTCAGATGACAGCTGGGACAAGTTTTCTCTGAAGGGGCTTCTTGCTCCAGGATCATCTTACATCAGTAGTGGGGTAAAATGTCCCTTTGTCCTATTTTTTTATTTTGTGCAATGAAAACTAAATTATCACATTTTTCTATTTATATCCTGTGATAATATTTTAGATGATGCATGATTCACATGTACATGCCAAACTTATATCTAAATATGTTACAATTTAAAAGTAAATGTATCTTGTTCTTAAAGGGATGCTTCACCCAAAAATGAAATTTCTCTCATTATTTACTGACCCTCATGCCATTCCAGATGTGTATGACTTTATTTCTTCAACAGAACTCAAACAAATTTTTAAAAGAATATATCAGCTTTTTAGGTCAAAACAATGCAAATGAATGGCGATCAGACCATTCATTTGCAAGACTCCAGTGGTTTAATCCATGTCTTCTGAAGTGATGTGATTGGTGTGGGTGAGAAACAGATAAATATTTAAGTCCTTTTTAAATCTCCACTTTCACTTTGGGAAAAAGAGTGCGAGATGTTGATTTGAATATGCTAAGTAGATGTAAGACAAGTAAAAAAAGATCAATCACAATTCCATATTCCACATGTCATTCGCAATATGTAAATTATAAGGAGTATTTTCAAACTTCAATCTTAAATGTCTTTCAAAAATAACACGTTTACAAAAAACATAAAGAAATAGCACACCCACTGTCGGATTAAAACAAACAAACCCCAAATGCTGAGGAATAGCAATCCAATACTGCCTTGCAAGTATTGGATTTTTTTCTAAAAAAAAATAAATAAAAAAAATGGGAGTGTTTATAATGCACACAAGTGCATTGTTTTGAAGTTTTCTTTTTCCTGCTTGACCATATCTGAACAGAAATATGTCACATATAGCCCAACCAACCATGCCTCCTCTGCAATATGCAAGTCAAGTCAAGTCAAGTGGTTTTTATTGTCGTTTCAACCATATACAGTTAGTACAGTACACAGCAAAACGAGACAACGTTCCTCCAGGACCATGGTGCTACATAAAAACAACAAAGGACCAACATAGGACCACATGAGACTACACAACGAAATAAAATACCTATATAAACTACCTACAAGTGAACTATATAGCTAATGTGAGTGATTCAATTAAAAATTGGAATCAAACTTTTTAACTATGGGCATAGTTAGGCCTAATGGATAGAATTCGAACCCCGTGTAATTAGCCACAGTATTGTTGTTAGGTCACCACATACACAGTAAATGTATTTAGCTGTGATTTGACAAGCATTCATATTTACTCATATATATATATATATATATATATATATATATATATATATATATATATATATATTATTAATGATTAAACTTACCAGGCTTTCTCAAGGCTACACATTAGGCTAATGTAATTTCATTGACCTCGATTTCTCCTTCGATTATCCCAGATATATTAAAGACTTCAATAGGTTGAAAGCTCAATTTAGCGTTCGTGCTCAAATAAAAGATGAAGCCTTAACCATTCATCACTAGGAGTAACACTAAAGCCCACCAAGCCAAACGCGCAATATTACACCATTGCATAAGTTAGTACACAATGCAACACAAGTTACTGACCGAGACTGTCGTCGGTATGACTTGCTCTGGCTTTCATCTAAAGGTCACGAAATAACACGACAGCCAAGCGGGCGGAAAGATTACTAATAGGAGCAAAGAAGATTTGAGGCTTAGCAACGAGTTGCTTGTACACTTCACTGTAATGTTGCTTATTGTCTGTTTGACTTGTATTGTGGCTGAAATCAAATCTGTGGTGTGCTGATATAATTGGCTGATTTGAAATAGGCCTATGTGCAGCAGCAATTCTCAAGAGCAATATTTGAAGGGGACACCAAGGTTTTTTTTGTTGTTGCCCCGTTTGCATTTGTATTATTTTATTTCTTAAACAATTATTTTAAGAATATATCATTATATTATTTACAATAAACATATTTTAATGATATTTTAGGGGGGACAACCCTCAGATGGGGGGGGGGTCCTGACCCCCTCGACCCCCCCGCGATTTCCGCCTGTGACTATGTGCAATGTGCTTGGGTGTGATAGTCTTATCTCAATTTATTTGTTTTAATGTAATTATTTATCGATTTATGTATTTGTTGATTGCTTAAACAAAACATATCTGTCTCTATTGAAAATAGTTTAAAAAGAACATTCTGACGCAATAATACACCTGACCATATCCTCACTCGATCATGCTTTAACCCCAAAACGCTTTTTAACTACAATTTACAAACAGGGTTGGGAGGGTTACATTTGACATGTATTCCACTACAGATTACAGAATACATGCTGTAGAATTTAATTTTCCATTAGATTACTCAAGGTCAGTAATGTATTCTAAATACTTTTGATTACTTCTTCAGCACTGGTAGATTTGTTCACTTGTTTTGACTATAAAAACTTTATAAATAAATACATGTTAAAATTACATTCTCTGTAAAACCTAAATATCTTATGCAGTGTTATTTCTAAATCAAATTGATCTGGTTTTAATGATTTTAGATATTTTTACAGGAAAACAGTATAACAATTATTATCAAGAATATGATTTTTGCCCTAATATCAAAGGTGTTACTAGAAAAAAATTAATTATGATCTAATGTGAATTTTCTTGATAATAAATATGATTGTGTCTGGTAACATGTGAATGTAAAACAGCATTTTAGCTTAGCATAAATCTGACAATTTACACAAGTTTTATTTCTATTTCTTCTGCTCCAAACTTACTTCTCTGTCTGCTCATATGAATGTAACATCATAAGAAAGTGTTTCAAATACATAATCCATTACATGTTTACATTTATGCATTTGGCAGACGCTTTTATCCAAAGCGACTTACAGTGCAATTATTACAGGGACAATCCCCCTAAGCAACCTGGAGTTAAGTGCCTTACTCAAGGACACAATGGTGGTGGCTGTGGGGATCGAACAACAACCTTCTGATTAACAGACCTGTGCTTTAGCCACTACGCTACCACCACACCAAGATGTATTTCTTATAAATGACGAGGTATTTTGATATGCCAGGTGTTCCTCTATTAAGGTGTCTTTGGTCATGAGAATTGGCTTTTTAAACATTATATATATATATAAAGATAATTTTCATTACTTTATGTGGGTCATATATGACCCATGTGTTTACTATGGTGTTCAATGCATTTTTCAATTAATTAATCAATTGCACTGTAGTCGTGTCCACACATACAGCCTTTTCCAGAAAATGACCTTTAATTTCCAGTTCAGAGGTCATATGAGAACAACCCTTTTGAAAACACTGGTAAATTTTGCTCTGCCAATTTTCCTTAATGCGAAGTTGTAACATTATTACCTAAACATTTCCTGAATGATGGTATGTGTGAACAGCACATTGAATAAATGTACCAGTAAAGGCAACACAACCATTTTCCTGTATTTTACCTGGTTGCTTGTGTGAATGGGGCCATTGATTGTTTTCAGTTTCCATTTGTTATGTAATTAAACATGTTAAATACCATGTTCATGTTTCATATGTGTTGTATGCAATAGAAAGTTGTCATTCAGCCGATGCTTTTATCCAAAGTGCATGACATTATGTTTTTTACAGGGAATGTTATCATAGAGCAACATGAGGTTATGCCCAGTTCATGGCAAGGGCACAATGGTCAGCTCATGGACCACTCAATAGAACCTGCAATTTTCTTTTGTCAGTACCCTGCACTTCAAAGATTTATGTCTATTTTACCACCACACATATTTTCACATTTAACACCATCACCCAAAGCTTTTCATTTCTAATGTGACTGAAAGTCTTCTGAATTGAATACAATCAACCATTTAAAATGTAAATTATAAATACAATTATAATTAGTTAATTTTAATTGGGAAAGAAAAGTAGTTTTTATAAATAATAAGCATCTAGATTTCAAATGCATTGAATGAGTATAAGGTTGCATGTTCGAGGGTTAATTTCCACCAGTGCATTGTCATGTCATCTTGTCAGCATCAGTTGTAGATTGCAGTTGCATTTAACTGCAAGCCAGTCCACTGGTCTGTATAATACAGGCATTTAAAATGAAAGTATTTGACAGGCCTATAGCCCTGTATCATGTTTATGCTTTATATTAGTATGTCTAAGTATTTCAGCATACATTTAATGTACTAATCTGGTATCGGATGAGATCTGGCACTTGATATCATGTGATGTTGAGTCTCACTGATGTCAATGTCAATTTGGACAGTTTGAGGTTTATCACAAACACCAGCCAAGTGAAGTGAACACTGGACATTTAGTTTTTTCATCATGGCAGCTGGCACAATGTTTCTTTTTTACTTCTTTGCTTTGGGAGGTAAGTGAATTGCATTTCTCTTTATGTAATTAACATAAAAAAAAATATACAGCAGCCTATTTGATAAGGAAGCCACAATGAAGTAATGGTTATTCTTTTGATCCTTTCATTTTCACGCTGTTAAATTGAACATGTTTATTCGGCACCTTAAGAATAGCTTATTTAACCCTTAAAACATTTTACAGTTGAATAAAATGTTGTTTTTTTATACTTTAATTATAAACAGTTTTTTTTATGGTTTTGACTGAATAAAACAGTTTATTTATCACATGAAGCACCTTTATGTTAACTGACATTTTTACAGTCTGTCCTACTGTAATATTGTATTATAGCAATTCTATATTTAGAAATTCTCATTTTAATACTGCTTCTCCATTTGTAATCCTTTTTTTTTCTTTCAATATATAAAGAAATGTATAAATGAACCATTTAAATCCATTTTTCTGAGTGTGGCCAATATAGGCCACTGCACATTTATCCCTTATTACAGTATTGGTCTGTTATTGGACGTGGGGTTTCTTTTTGTCCGTATATTTGCATTAATTTTTATTTTATTTTTTTTTTGTTACAGCTGTTTATAGTAATTTACAGCAGTTTCCCGGGTTAATGGAGGTGCCGATCGCTAGCGACATTAATCTCAACTGCCACAAATCGGATATGTTGATATCTTGTGACCACATTTCTTGGTTTAAAGTATCCACAAGTACAAGAGAGATGAAAGCAATAACCGTTGTGAGGGATCATAAAAGCCACTCAACTGTGTCGCATCCCAACAATCAGAACCAAATGTGCACTGGCATCATCCCTAATGCCACCCTGAAGGACTCCGGCACTTACTATTGCTTTGGATTTTATAGTGTTTTATCTTATATTGGCAATGGCACCATCGTAGTTGTCATGGGTACGTGCACAAAGCAGAGAAAGACTTTTGTCATTATCAATAGCTAATATTTATTACTTGACTTTTATTAATCACTGCATTATTTTTTTGAACAACTCGATTGTGATTGTTACGTTTAGATCCCAATGCCAACCCCTCCATAACAGTGTTCATATCGGAGGACAACACCGGAGCAACTACTAACGATAATTACCCATCCATCATCCCTCTCCAGTGTCTGGTGATGGGGGTAGTTCACTCTCAAATCCGCGTGGTATGGATGATAGATCAGAAAGAGCGCATTGAATGGACGGAGTCGAGCTGGACAGACGACAGCGATTCTTCAACACAATTCATACGAGCTCATGCCTCTGTTTCAGCTAAGGAATATACAACGGGTTTTGAATTTAAGTGCATCGTCGAATTTAATGGAAAGACAATCTCCAAAAGTCTGCAAATTAGAGGTGAAATCTTTCTTTACATCCGTGCCTACGTTTAACGGTAATATTTGTTTTAATCCTTGATTTAATACACTATTCTTCACCGTTCAGGCTCAGATTCAGCATGCGCATTGTTGCTGTACGCGGGCTCTGGAGCAGCTTTACTTATCATTACTGTAGCTGTGATCGTATTCGCTTACTCACGCCGAGGTACATATCAATATAGTTTACTATACTAGTCTAAAGAAGTTACGAAAATGGACATCAATGTAGGCTGCAGCCAAGGGCGTAGAATATGTGGGGGATGTTGGCAACACGTCCCCCTAACTTTCAATAAAACCAAAGTTCATCCACCACACCTTTTCACAGGGAAAATGTTTTAATTCTGTGTCTTTCATACAGCAAATGTGTAAATGTGTAAATGCAAACATTAAAATTCACTGGCCGTTCATGTAATTAATTCAATAAAAAAATGTAAACGATTGTTAGCCCTATATATATATATATATATATATATATATATGTATATATATATATATATATATATATATATATATATATATATATATATATGTATACATATATATATATATATATATATATCTTATATATTTATGTTCTTGCTAATCATTCTGTCCCCTCACTTTTTAAATGATTTCTCCGCCCCTGGCTACTGCTACATTTGTGGATTCTACCTTGAAAACGAAATGTTGCACATTATTAATCTGAATTGCTGAATAATTGTTTTATTATTTCAGGTCTAGCAGCAGGTGAACACACAGGCATCCATACGGTATATATACAGTGCATTATTCCAGTCTATTTTCTCTATTGTAGCTAAATTATCAGTTTGGATTGTTGCCTAATAGTGTTTTCAAAGTTTTTTTTAATGCAGAGCACCCCCAAATATTCCTTAGACATATAGGTCACCATATTTTCATGTATACAGGCCAATTAAACTGTGATAAAAAAAAAAAAAAGTGTTATTGTATAGGGACAATTTAAACTATTGGCTTTTATATTGGTATTGTACAAAAGCCGAAATAAATCTTTTAATATTGTCAGGAAAATATTTAGCCTAATTTATATTAAGGTATCTTTTTTCTACCTTGCATTGAGCAATGTTGAATGTATGAACCTAAAGAGAAAAAAATTGTACAACATTAACATTTTCAAATTACTTGAATTATTATTTTTATTGTTATTTTTTTGATTTATGAATACTATTTTTCTTTCTCTGAAATTTTCCACGGACCCCTTAGAACCCCCTTGTGTGTCTCGAACCCTAGATTGAAAACCCCTATAGCCTCGGTTTTACATGGAAGACAATAATTACACTATTAAAATGTCACATTCTTACAGAAGCTTGTGGAGTAAAACTGAGGCATTCATTTGCATCTGTCATCTATTTACTGTGAAGAAACCTATCGTTTGTAGTATTTTTATTATTATTATTTACTCATAATGACATTTCAGTAATCTATACCTTCTTTCTTAACAGGAAGTGGTATATGCAGATTTGGACCCAATCAAATTTCTGCAACACAGAACCGCAACAATTCAGCCGAAATTCGATGAAAGCCTACAAATGTAAACATTCAGTTTTCACTTGATTTAGGCAATGACTTGTATGTACTGTACAGGAATTTTGGATGGAAAGAAAAATCAGTTGTATTTCTTTTTTGTTTTGAGTGTAAAAAAAAAATAGTGCAAAAGAAAAGATTATTCAATGTCCTTTTTTGTCCGGAAGCAAAATAAGGCCATCCAACACATTGGATGTACAGTTGCCATGTAAATTAGTAAGTAAATTGGTTGCCTGAGAGATTCAGAGGGAATTAACTGGAAAATGAATTAACTGAATTAGCCATGCCCACACTTTCCAAAACCCTGCAATCCAAAAATACCAAATTAACTTTATTGAGACCGACATCATGCAGAAACGGTTGTTAAAAACAGTAGCAAAATAGCACCCTCATCAATAGCACCTTTTATGAATAGCATGGCATAAAAATGGCATTAAGACTCAATAATTTGCCTAAACTACAACACTATGAGAACCCACAAAATCATTGACAGGTCGAAAACCTCATTGCTCGTGGATGGCATACACATTTTTATTTGCTTTTTACAGTCTAGAGCTGCCACAGAGACAGGTGAGATATCTCAGGACTCCTATTTCATTAATGTCTTTTTGCATACCTTTTCATAAAAAAATTGCTTACAGCACATTTAAGCATGTTTATCACTTTCACTATTCTTCTTAGCAAAGGTAGTTAAAAAAAACTTTTAAAAAGGTTAACATTGGATAAGTTATGCATTATATGCTATACTGAAAAAAATGTTTACCTAAAAATGTGCTTCATTTGGTAACATCTACATTAACTGGTTTTGTTGAGTAAAAATGTTAATTAACTTCAACCTAATTACATTAGGTTACACAAACAAAACTAATTTTAAGTTTATTACCTAAGTTAGAACAGGGTAGAATCATCTCCTAATTGTACAAATTGCAGTTCATCACTTTTTACAGTGTAATTTGTCTTCGACAGTAAACAGTATGTTTGAAATTATGTGCATATGCATTTCAATTGTGTGAAGGGTTGAAAAACCACAATGTATACTAACAATAAAACGCGTGGGTATCATGATGGCCTTTCTGTTCTTTTCTGAGCACTGTGTGGTTTGGCCATAGTAAAAAAGTGCATGAATACATACAGAGCAGGATGTTAGAGATGAGGGTGTACTATGACATATACATTCCTAAAGACTGCCATGTAAATAACTGCATTGTTGTGGATGTTATGATGTGTTGACCAATAAATGGGCTCACATTTATTTAAGGAATATAATGATTAAAATGATATGTATTCTTAATGTAACACAGTAAACAATAAAAAAAAAAAATAAAATAATAATGAGTCAGAAACTGAAGTGAATTACAGCAAAGTCAATAACACTGAGTACCTTATTCCCAAATTGGAGAAACATTGCATTCTGTTCATTGCATTTTGTTCATTAGTATATAGCACCCTGTAATGCTTTACGACTTCGTTTGTAAAAATCCCTTAAAAACACCTGAACTATTCAATGGGAAATGAAATATATTTTACAATAATTTATATTTAAGCTGTTCATAAAATACATATTTTATGCACATATAGATGTCTGAAGAGCAGTGTGTAGAGACCATATTGTCAATTTGCAAGCAAAGTTGTGGGCGTTGAGCATTGGCCTTCTTCTCTCACCATGCTGCTCTTTTTCATCTTCCATACGTGTGGTTAGATCAAAACAAGAGGCAGCCTCCAGCTTATACTTGTCAAATAGAGCAACTGACAAGAGGAACACCTGCTAAGTATTGACCTTTCTGGTGAAATTGGGAACTGTAGGTTGACATTTCTTTAGCTAAAATCGGTTTGTGCTGAAATAGAAAACACTGCCTCAGTGGCTAAAACTGTAAGTGTAGTTGGGCGTATGAGCACGTGTGAGCTCCTTTTACCAGGTGTAATGTCCACGGAGGGGTGCCAAAAGCAAATTGTGAAGCAAGTTGTTTTCAGCTGTACACACTGTAATACAGTAAAGATAAACTGTACTCCCCAACTCAAAACTCAAACCTAAACCTAACTATCAGTGGAGTACAAATGTAATGAGCTCGAGTCAGTAGCCCACACTGCTGATACAACATGCTTTCGGTTGTGCCACTTGGGGAAAGTAAACATGCTAGAGATGATGCAAAAACGTAAGTTAGGAGATGGCGCTTGTCAGTCAGCATAATGTGTCCAATCCTAGGCTACCAGAAATCTCGGAAATAACACGTCGACTTCCCCTGTGATCATGTTGCCTGCCCGTATCTACTCCAAATTAGCTGAACCACCTGAGAGTGGAGTCTCCACTCTCCCTTGCGGGTGACCTGTCACGACAGCGCATCCGCTGTGGTGTTGAGGTCGCCCGGGATGTGAGTGGCTCACGGCGATTTGAAGTGCTGCTGAGTCCAGAGGAGGAGACGGCGGGTGAGTTGTGACATGCGAGGGGAGCATAACCTGCCTTGATGATACATGCCACCGTTGCTGCGTTGTCTGTTCAAACCAACATGTGCTTTCCCATGACCAATGGCTGGAACCTCCACAGAGCAAGCAGTATTGCCAACAACTCAAGGCAGTTGATATGCCAACGTAGCCATGGGCCCGTCCAGGGGCCGGCGGCCGCATGCCCATTGCATATAGCGGACAGGCCGAAAGAGAGGAGTTTGTACTGGTACGCCTGACCCTCGAATGCAAACCGCGGGAAGGGTCTGTATCGAGGTCGAATCGAGACGTGGAAGTACGCGTCCTTCAGGTCTACCATCGCGAACCAATCTTGATGTCGGACGCTCGCTAGAATGTGCTTTAGCATCAACATCTTGAACGGAAGTCTGCGTTAGGCGTGGTTAAGGACTCCTGAGTCCAAGATTGGCCGCAACACACTGCCTTTTATCGTTACAATGAAGTAGGGGCTGTGGAACCCGCTCTTCATTTCGGCTGGAGGGACAGGCTCTATCGTGTGCTTCTGTAGAAGGGTGGCAGCGTTCTCGCCTTTCACTGTGGTGAAGTGGACGCCAGCAAACCTGGACGGGTGCCTGGCAAACTGAATTGTGTAGCCGAGTCGGGAGGTCCAGGTCAGCCATCACGATACTCACCGGCGGATCGGTTGAGGAGGGAGGAGGAGGTGTTTCGTTCCCTCGGTCCTGGTTTGAGTATGTTTGTGCCACAGCTTGGTGCGCAGGGGCAGGGATACTGCTGCCTAGGTGCTGGACCTGCCAAAGTGAGATAGAACACAGTGGTCAGGGTGACGGCCGTTCACACCGTTTATGTGACCCAGGGACTGAGGAAACTGTTCCTTGGGTACCACAGCTACATCAATCCCGGGCAGAACTACCCTCGTGCAGTTCTTTCAGCGCCTTCGGTTTGTGGACTTGCAGGAGAGCCATGGTGTGCAGGGTGGAGGCGGCCGAGTAACCCCTGGCCGCTCCGCCATCGAGAGTAATGAGAGTGGGGGGGGCCTAGAGATCGGGACCGGGCAGTGAATGGTTCCTCCCACGTACTAGTCAGCTCCTTGTGCACTTCCAGTAAGAAAGGCACTGGGGCGGGGCGTGGCTGTGAGCGAGCCCAGATACCAATCATCAAGCAGCGAGTGTACACGGGAGTGCGGAGGGTTCCATGACTCTCGCGGCCACCCGTGAAAGCATGTACATCATTTCAGCATCTGCCTGTGACTGGGCGACCTTACCCGAGAGGTAAAGCCCAGAGGAGGTTTCCACGTCAGACAGGACGAGCCCACTCTCCGATGCTGTGCTCGAGAGCCCATCGCCTTCACGGGCACCGAATGAGAGGTCGGACTCGCTTTGGGATGAGCCAGTGCACTCATCCGAATGCCTAACCGGAGCAAACGAGCGTGCCGGGGAATGGGGGGTCAAAGGGGATTTAACCAGTGGAGGTGGTCCATTGTGGTCCCCAAATCGCCCCCAGTGCTCGCTGCGCTGGCCTCAAACCCGTAGGTAGAAGGACTGAGGCAGGGAGCCGCTGGTGTGGCTTGCTTTCATGCTTTCTTCTACATGTGATATCAAATCATATCAATTTATATTTCTATGTAGGAAAACAATTTCACAATACACAGAAATGCACATAATAGTACACAAATAAAACAAATAACCATTCATTCTTATGTAGGCTATATGGTAATACAAGATAACGTGTTAATGTGAACATTACTGCAATTTTCATAGTAGCCTAAAAAAAGGAACATTAATGACACCTACTAATTTAAATACATATTTAACATCAGGTTACCATATCATTGTTCTTAGTAGAGTATTCTGTACCATGCCAGCAAGAAACTTACCCTGATATACATTTTGTAAGTTAATGTGGGACTATAATTACTTTAATGGAATATATATATATATATATATATATATATTGTGAGCATCCTGAGCAGCTGCATCACTGCCTGGTTTGGGACTTGCACCGTTTCGGACCGCAAAGCCCTGCAGAGGATAGTAAGGACAGCTGAGAAGATCATCTGGGTCTCTCTTCCCTCCATCAAAGACATTTACAAAAAACACTGCATCCGCAAAGCCACCAACATTGTGGATGACCCCACACACCCCTCACAAAAACTCTTCACCCTCCTGCCATCTGGCAAGAGGTACCGAAGCATTCGGGCCCTCACGACCAGATTGTGTAACAGCTTCTTCCCCCAAGCATCAGACTCCTCAATACTCAGAGGCTGGTTTGACACACACACACATGTCCTGAGTTGCACTTTAATTATTGTCAATTTATAACTGTCTGCTACCTCAATAACTGCTATGTCCATAGAACACTATCTCATAGTATGTTATGTTTACATTTGGCATTTTTAGAAACTGTCATCTTTTGCACTACTGTGTACTGTCGGCGCTGCACTGTCTCTCACTGTGCCTATTGTCCTGTTTTATGTAGCACCATGGTCCTGGAGGAACATTGTCTCGTTTCGCTGGGTACTGTACTAACTGTATATGGTTGAACGACAATAAAAACCACTTGACTTGATATATATACATATATTAGGGCTGTCGATTTAACGCATTAATTCAATGCCCCCCCCCGGACCATAATAAGATGTGTTTAAAGACTGAGTATTAAACCATATTTAACTTGAAACAGTGACCTAAACATTTTATGTTTATAATGCAATGCACCCGAGACACTACACAAGCATGTCTGACGCAGGGTGTGGCTGGATTGAGATGGTGCAAAATTTGGAAATTACCCATAAAGATTGAATCATGAATAAAATCAAAGAAATTTCCTTCAAACTTATTTATAAGTACTACCCCACTAATTATTTTCTTGTAGAGAGATTTTTTGTGATGTCGATATATTCTGCACATTTTGTGGTCTGCAGGCGGAAAATGTTTTTCATTTATTTTGGAGTTGTCCCTCCTCGACTTGTTTTTGGTTTGATTTCTGCAAAATAATTAGAGATCATATTATTCCCAATGTCAACTTTGTTTTGAAAATGTTTTATTCGGTTTTTTTTTCTTGTTTTCATGTTTCTTCATAAGGAATATTATTTGATTAATGTTCTGCTATTGTTGGCAAAGTTTAGTATTCATAAATGTAAGTATGGTGGTTATAAACCATTAGTTTTTAATTCAGAGGTTCAGCAACACCCAAGAACAATTTCCAATTTGAGTAACAAGAAAGCTGTAAAGTGTATTGAAATATGTAAACAATTTGATATTTTTATTAAACTGTTTATTTATTTTCCTTTTTGTTGTTGTTTGTTTTAATATACCTCTTGGCTCTAGATGTAAAAGTTTTGTAAGCATTTGTAAAAAATAAATAAAAAATGTCTGACACAGGTGTAAATTGCCGGGTTCTTAAATAAGCCCTCATAATAAATCTCCAACTGATTGACAAATTCACTTGTGAAATGGATTGCTGTGAACTGTATGCCAATGATTGACTTATAATCAATAATATGGTAGTAAACAATACATTGTATTCTAAAGCCGCTTAATCATCTTATCAATGATTAAGAATGTAATGCATTTTAATTATCTGATTTCTTTTTAATATATATATATATATATATATATATATATATATATATATATATATATATATATATATTCCATTAAAGTAATTATAGTATAGTATAATATAGTATAGTATAGTATAGTATAGTATAGTATAGTATATATATATATATATATATATATATATATATATATATATATATATATATATATATAAATTTAGAGAATTTAGAGATTCATGGTTGCATGAGTTTTTTTTTATGAGGGTTTTTTCATAAATTCACATTATGCCCACCTCTTCAGGCACTACTACACAGAAGCGGTGTCAGCCGATTTTGCCGGGGCTTCAGCCCCGAAAGTTTTGAGTGTAGCCTCGAATGTATTTTGAAATGTTGACTGACAAATATGAAACCGGACAATAGACTATATAAACCCCCGAAATCATAAGTTGCCTTAATTCATTGTGCTTTGGCTTTGCACATACTGCATACAGCCTGTAAAAATAGACATATGCATAATCTAGCCTATAGAATAAGTTCCTTTGCTGTCGGTAGCCTATGGGCGACTCCGTTTCTTCCTCTCTGTTGAATATGTAGCAGGTAGGGGAGGAGCTGACATCAACTTACGTTACTTAGTGGCGAGTTAACGTCTAGGTTACGTATGTAACCTCAGTTCTCCGATGGAGGGAACGAAACGTTGTGTCAGAGAACGACACTAGGGGTCTCTCTTGAGCGCCGATATTCACCTCTGTACTATGAAAAAAGGCCAATGAGAGTTGGCAGCCAGTATTTGCATGTCCCGGCCCCGGACATACGGGTATTTAAGCGGCGCAAATCACGGGAGTTCATTCAGGATTTTTCTGAGGAGCCGGAAATGGTCCGGCCACAACAGGGGCTCGGCTCAGTGACGTGGCAAGGGGGACACAGCGTCTCGTTCCCTCCATCGGGGAACTGAGGTTACATACGTAACCTAGACGTTCCCCTTCTGTCGCTCTCTTACGTTGTGTCAGAGAGCGACACTAGGGGTCCACTTAAAAGCGCCATGCGCTGAGCCGTATGCGTGATCCGCTGATACAGGAGCGAGCAGGTATTCCTACGTGCAGAACGACCAACTGTATCAGGCCGCACGTACCCTTCTCCAATGCCCCATTTAAGCCATCAGGATTCCTTATCGTTACCCGGAGGGGGAACAAGGTGACGGCCGCCAACATGGGAATGGGCCAGCCTGGCTGGGCCTCTTTTCTCTCTATGTTTCTTGCATAGAGCAACTACGGCCGGGGCCCTTACACGCATTGAGGGAAGGGGGTCTTAGCCCTTGGTAGGGCGGGAAGACCCTCGTGGAGGCCACACCTACCGGAGGGGAGGCAAATTTGAGTGGCACATACATCGCATGGCCTATACCTAGGCCTTATGCTTGAACAGTAGTGCGGTGGTAGCACCAGCCTCAGAGAGGGGGAGCATACAGCACGGCACCTGAGGTAGCTGTGACTGCCTAAGGGAAACACGGCGTCAACTCACGTGAGGGGACAGAACCGTGGTTTTACACACAGGGGAGTCCGAGCAGGAGGCCTTACCTGTGGGGCCCCTATACCAGTACAGGGTAGCTAGCGGTACCCGCAGTGGTTTGGGTCGGCGAGTCCCTCCGCAGAACTGCGACCCGCAAGGGCTAGGGGAGGAGCCAACCAGTGTCCCAAGCCTGGGATCTCCTGGGAAGAAGGCGCACTGTTTTCCCTGGTTAGGGGGAAGGGCGCTGGGTGCAAGCGATCCACCCGGTCAGATCGTCGGCGTGTCACCGAGTTCTACGGGCTCGGTACCTGAGAGAACATGGGACGAAACTGACTCAACTCGGAGATTGTAGAATCTCGCAAAAGTGTTAGGTGTTGCCCAGCCGAAGCAGACGAAGAGCTGCTCAGAGCGTCTGGTGCTCTGTGTGCAGTCCAGGTAAATACGTAAGGCATGTACCGGACACAGCAGTGAGAGGGCTGGGTCTGCCTCCTCCCGGGGCAGCGCTTGCAGGTTCACCACCTGATCCCTGAAGGGTGTGGTAGGAACCTTGGGCACGTAGCCCGGTCAGCGGTCTTAGGATCACGAAAGTGTCTGCCGGACCGAACTCCAGGCAGGCGTCGCTAACAGAGAACGCATGCAGGTCCCCGACCCTCTTGATGGAGGCGAGCGCGATCAGCAGGGCAGTCTTGAGAGAGAGGGCCCTGAGTCCAACTGAGTCAAGCGGCTCGAAGGGGGTCTCCGAGTCCCATCAGGGCGACCGAGAGATCCCAGGAGGGAAATAGGTTAGGCCGGGAGGGAATCATCCTCCGGGCACCTTTTAGGAACCTGACGATTAAGTCGTGCTTGCCAAGAGACTTGCCGTCTACCGTGTCATGGTGGGCCGCGATAGCAGCAACATACACCTTGAGGGTGGAGGGGACAGCCTCCTCTCCAGCCTCTCCTGAAGAAACACGAGCACTGACCTAACTGCGCACTTCTGCGGGTCTTCGGCTCGGGAAGAACACCAGTTCAGCGAACAGGCGCCACTTCAGGGCGTAAAGATGCCTGGTCGAAGGGGCTCTGGCTTGGTTAATAGTGTCTATGACGGCTAAAGGTAGGCCGGCTAGACCCTCCAGCGTCCCATCCAGGGACCAGGCGTGGAGTTTCCAGAGGTCTGGGCGCGGGTGCCAGAGCGTGCCCCGTCCCTGAGAAAGAAGGTCCTTCCTCAGGGGAATTCGCCAGGGAGGGGCTGTCATAAGGAGCGTGAGATCCGAAAACCACGTCCGGTTGGGCCAGTAGGGGGCCACCAGGGCTCCTTGTCCTCCCTGACCTTGCATAGCACCTGTGCAAGAAGGCTCACTGGGGGAAAAGCGTACTTGCGCAGCCCCACGGGCCAGCCGTGTGCCAGAGCATCTGTCCCCAGGGGAGCCTCTGTGAGGGCATACCAGAGCGGACAGTGGGAGGTTTCCTGGGAGGCAAACAGGTCTACCTGGGCCTTGCCGAACCTGTCCCAAATCAGCTGGACCGATTGGGGGTGGAGCCTCCACTCTCCGCCAGGCAAGGTTTGTCTTGACAGTGCGTCCGCTATCACATTGAGGTTGCGGGGATGTGAGTGGCGCGCAGCGACTCCAGTCGCTGCTGACTCCAAAGGAGGAGGCGACGGGCGAGCTGTGACATGTGGGGAGCGTGCTCCGCCTTGGCGGTTTATGTAAGCCACCACCGTGGTGCTGTCTGTCCTGACCAGGACATGTTTGCCACGAATCATCGGAAGAAATTTCTTCAGGGCAAGACGAGCGGCCAGCAGCTCTAGGCAGTTGATGTGCCAGCGCAGCGAGCCTTGGTTCCACCGGCCTGCGGCTGCTGCGCCCGTTACACCGGCGCTCCAACCCAATTTGAGGCGTCGGTTGTAACCAGAACGCGACGGGACACCTGCTGCAAGGGTACCCCTGCCTGAAGAAAGCAGAGGTCTGTCCAGGGTTTGAAGGTTTGGAGGCAGGCAGTGGTAATTTCCACGCCGTGCGTGCCGTGGCGCCATGCTCGTCTCGGGACTCGAGTCTGGAGCCAATGCTGAAGTGGTCTCATATGCATCAACCCTAGTGGCGCGACCGCCGCAGAGGATGCCATATGCCCCAGGAGCTGTTGGAAACATTTCAACGGGACCACGGTGCCTGGCTTGAAGGAAGCGAGGCATTCCAGCACTGACTGAGCATGTTCGTTGGAGAGACGTGCTGTCATTGAGACGGAGTCTAACTCCAAACCGAGAAAAGAGATGCTCTGGACTGGGGTGAGCTTGCTCTTCTCCCAGTTGACCTGAAGCCCCAAGCGGCGGAGGTGCTCGAGCACCTGGTCTCTGTGTGCGCATAGTAATTCCTGCGAGGGGGCCAGGATAAGCCAGTCGTCGAGGTAATTGAGTATGCGTATGCCCGCTCCTCGTAGCGGGGCAAGAGCCGCCTCTGCGACCTTCGTGAAGATGCGAGGGGACAGAGACAGGCCGAAGGGGAGGACCTTGTACTGATACGCCTGGCCGTCAAATGCGAACCGTAGAAAGGGTCGGTGTCGAGGGCGAATTGAGACGTGAAAGTACGGCGTCCTTCAGGTCTACCGCTGCGAACCAATCTAGATGCCGAGCGCCAGATAGAATTTGTTTCTGGGTGAGCATTTTGAACGGGAGTTTGGACAGGGTCCGATTGAAAACTCGCAGGTCCAAGATCGGTCGTATGCCACCGCCTTTCTTGGGTACAACGAAGTAAGGGCTGTAGAAACCCTTCTTCGTTTCGGTTGGAGGGACAGGCTCTATCGCGTCCTTGATTAGAAGGGAGGCGATTTCCTCGCGCAGGGAGAGGGCATGTTCGCCGTGCACTGCGGAGGAACGAACGCCCAGGAAGGGGGGCGGAGACCTGGCACACTGAATTGCGTAACCGAGTCGAATGGTCCGGTGCAGCCAGCGTGACGAGCTTGGAGGGTTCCAATCCAGGCCCACGCTATTGGCTGCCCGGGAAAGCATATCGGACATCTGCGCGTCGGCCTCCTGCTGGGCGTGCAAGCCCGAAGGCGGCAGCCCAGAGGAGCCCTCAGCGTCAGAGCCCACGCCCTCCGATGTCGCGGCGAACTCATCTGCTTCCATCGCCTGAGGGTAGGCAGACTGGCTGTGAGGCGAGTCGCCGCCACCTCGAGCGAGGATGGGAGTCAACGAGCGTGCCGGGGCGCGGGTGGTCCGAGGGGGCGTACCGGTGGAGCTGCACCGCTGCCATCCCCAAATCGCCTCCATCGCCAGCCGCATCGTCCTCAATCCCGTGGGAAGAAGGAGCGACACGAGGCGGCTGGAGTGGCTTGCTTACGATTGTAAGCAAGCCGCGATCGCTAACGTTGTCATGGTCATGTTCTCGCAGTGAGAACATGAACCATCCACAAACGCAGCCTCGGTGTGATCACTGCCCAGACACACGAGACAACGCCTGTGGCCGTCGGAAGCGGAGAGTACTCTACCGCGATCCAGGAACAACACAGGGGCGGAAGGGCATCTTTAAAAAGACGCGTTCTTAAAAGGACGTTCACGCCGCTGTGTTTTTGCTCTTTAGAGAAATTACTCTTTTAGAAGAAATTAACTCTTTTATGAAAGAAAGACTCGTGAGAGATCTTTCTTATTTCTGCTACTGTCGATGCGCTCAGGGCAGGAAGTGCACAGCCGTGCAACCAGGAGAAAGCCACTGTTGTCGCCGCAGAATCCAACAGCATGCAGCAGAGGATAGCAGGAACTCGGTGTGTAGTCACGCAGCAAACTGCAAACACGACCATCGGCTCGAAGAAATTTTCTGAATGAACTCCGTATTTGCGCTGCTTAAATACCCGTATGTCCGGGGCGGACATGCAAATACTGGCTGCCAACTCTCATTGGCCTTTTTTCATAGTACAGAGGTGAATATCGGCGCTCAAGAGAGACCCCTAGTGTCGTTCTCTGACACAACGTAAGAGAGCGACAGAAGGGGAACAGCAGTTAGCAGGAAAGACAGCAAAAATGAAGCAAATGAGGCTATGGGGATTTTTCCAAAAGAAGTCAGTGGGTAGCCAGGAAGTTTTAGTTTTATCACACTGCACTTGTAACGAGAGCCAGCAGGTAGATAGCTGTGCAGTATGTAAACCTCACTCTCCTGTCCTCAAAAGGTGTGCAAACAACTGATGCAACTTGTAAGCTCCATGTTAGCGCATATGCCTTTCATGCCGGTGACGTCAGTTCGAATCCCGTGTACTTTTCTTGTTTATCATGTGTTGTTTTCTGTAAGGATAATTAATGAGCATTAGCATAAAATGTATGTGTGACTTGTTTTGTGATATTAGTTTGTTGTAAATATACACTTTGATTTGATTAAATGGTTTTGTAGAGGGTAGCAAAGATGAGCTACAGACTGAGGAGCAGCAGCTGTTCCAGAATCAGGCATGGAAACTGGTAACAATTAATCAGTCACTTTACTTTAGAGAAAGTTAAAAAAAGAAAAAAAGTGTTTATCCCAATGATCCTAATGAAGTAAATTAAATAGTAAATTAGTGCAAAATTAACAAAATATCTAAAAGTGAATTTTTTTTATTTCTTCTAATTGCAGGTAATTGATCTTAATAAGTAATTAAAAAAATAGCTAACTATAGTTTACTTCAGTAATATTGTAGTAGTAATCATGGTTAATTGTGTGGTAACTATGGTTTAACTAAATACCATGGTTAAACTATAGAGTTACTGTAGTGAATTATGGTTAATTTTTGTAAGGGTAAACAAAACAGAAGTCTAATCATTTTTTCTTTATGCTCACAATACAATTATATATATATATATATATATATATATATATATATATATATATATATATATATATATATATATATATATATATATGTTAATGACTTGAATTATGACAAATATTTTTTTTAATTACCCATTTTATCCATTTATTTATTTATTTATTTATTATTTAATAGAAGTTTTGTATTGGTATTGGTATTGACGATTTTGGACTTGAAATTATTGGTATCAGATCAAAAAGAAAATAAGTGAATCGCTGGTGGTGAGATTATGTATGGCAAGCTTTGGGCCCATTTCAAGAAACACCAAATTAAATGTAAGCAGTATATAAATGCTACTTTATCTTGGCAACATGTTTCCCATAAGCATCATAGCCTGCATAAGAAGCTGACACTATTGTAATGAGCCCCACACCACTGGGAAGACTGAAACAGGTCTTTCCCCTTCCCTTTTCTTTGCTATAGTGATTTATATATATGCAAGGAAGTTCCACCCACACAGAGAGAGATTTTCTTCTTCTTGCAGGCTATTTTCAGTCAAACAAAGGTGCATTGAGTGGAGTTTGACATTAAGATTGCATTATTTTGCTTCTAAATGCCTATGTAATAGAGGTGCATAGGATTCTTTTAAGGTGATGACATGGGTACTGTGCAGTGCTGTTGGATGCTGTTATTGTTTTGCATTTCTGCTTTACACAGTAAGTCTTCTGTCTTTTTGCTTACATTTTAGGTTAACCTCATTTTAACACAATTATCTCAACTCATCCTTAAGTTTGTTTAATCAGAAAGTCTAGTCAAAATAGGCCTATCGAAAATATCAATCAAGTAGTAAAGTGTCTTCTTGTTAATAATATAAACATATATTTATATTATATATTTTGTATGTTTTTAAATTGGTTTGTAATTTAATTCTCTTACAGCTACACTCTCATTTATTGTGACTCAATCACCTGGGCTCATTAATGTCTCCGTGGGTCATAGTATTGAATTAAGATGTATATTTGACCAGACAGTTCGGTACTGTTATTCCTCAGCTTTTTGGTACAAAGTGAACCCAAGGACTGGTGAACTCACATTCTTGAGGTTTCAGCCAAATACCTTTATGAACAATGTAAAAACTTGCATTGTATCTATCAAAGAGGCAACTCTGAAAGATTCAGGCTTGTACTATTGCATTAGCCATCAAAATTCATTGACTGTCGTCGGCAATGGAACCAAAGTGATCGTTACAGGTAAATTTGGAGAGAAACTTCATCTATACTTTTCTAGATTCATGTTCAGGTTACTGAAACGTATAACACATTCACATACTGAATTAACTCTGTTCTTTTGTAGATCGTCCTACACCTAAAATATCCATCCTATACTCGCCACAAGAAACCAACATTTCACCCGTACCACTGCAGTGTGTTGTGACTGGAGTTGTCCCATCTCAGGTCCAGGTGTTCTGGATGATTGGTCAGAAAGAGCACACAGGATGGACCGAGTCAGCCTGGACAAACGCCACTGATTCAGCCACAGAATACACACGTGCTCATCTTTCTGTCCCTGCTGATGAGTGGACTAGAGATGATGAAATTCAGTGCATTGTTAAATATAATGGCGAGAACATCTCCAAAACTCTGATGAGATGGGGTATGTTAATGATGATAGAACAAAAAAGAAGAGAGGTGTTAGTCTTATGAATTTTTGTCCACTCGTTTTTCATCTCATTTTAAGTTTGGAACATTGTCCACTATTAGTTAGTAATTCACCTATGTAGATCTACAATAATTGTGCTCTTATCATTCAGAATCTGAACAGATATGCTCCTGGATTATGTACGGCGGCTTTGGGGCAGTAGTCCTTACCGTGGTTGTAACTGCCATTATCTCTCTGTATTTATACCAAGGTAATGGTTTAACACTTCTGATTTGAATAGTTATTTGTATTTCTACCAAACTAAAAATTACAGCATTTCTTCATTCTCTACATATATATGTAAGATGTACGCACTTCACTTTCATAGCAAAATTCCATCAAATTGAGTAATATTTAATGAAATAAAAACACTACTTATTTGAAGTTTTATGAATTTAATTTAGTTAAACATTACACAATTTAATTTGATGGAATTTTGTTATAAAATGTAAATCTATAAATCTTAAAAATATGTAAAAAAAAATGTTTTGAGTGTACTAAGTTGGTGCTAATATAGTAGGCCTACATAATCTGAAGAATACAACCTTACAGAATAAACACAAACTGTGATGTTTGAGGCACAGTGGATACATTTTGTTTCGCTGGCCGTGGCCTTGTCAGGTTTGTTTGATTAGAGAGAGGTAATCCTGTTCAGTGTGGTCGTCTGGCAAATAATAGACTATAACTTTACAAACATGTAGACTATTCACAATTATTGACCAAGATTTGTTGTAAGAGGAAAGATAAAAGGAATATTCTGGGTTCAATACAAGTTATGCTCAATCAAGAGCATTTGTGGCATAATATTGATTATCACAAAAATTTATTTTGAATCATCCCTCCTATTCTTTAAAAAAGCAGAGGTTACAGAGAGACACTTGCAATGGAAGTGAATGGGAATAATTTTATTTTTGTGTTTTATAAAATGTATTAACATTTACATTTACATTTATTCATTTGGCAGATGCTTTTATCCAAAGCGACTTACAAAAGAGAAAAACATAAGCAAATCATCTTAAGGAGACAGCAGTACGAAAAGTTCCATATTACAAAGTTTAACTATCATCAGAATAGTATACAAAACAGATTTAAGTGCAACAAGAATTGTAAATATTTTTAATGACTGTTTAAGTGCTCTTATTAAATTATTCTGATAAAACCTGTGTATTATTTCAGCTGTAAAGTTCTTTAAGTCTTGTTTTTGTGGATGACTACTGTTCCACATTATGTTGTCATGGCAACAAAGTTATATAATTGGCAATACCTTTACACAGAAAAGGTTAGTAAGCAATTTTATCACACTAAAATCATGTTAAAACTCATATTGTTTAATTCTTGTAGCTATACTTTTGAAACAGTGAGTATTTTAACGTTTGGGCCCATTCACTTCCATTGTAAGTGCCTCACTGGAACCTAGTTGAAATTATTTTTTTCTTATGCTGTCGATTGAGCTTAACCAGAATATTACTTAAAAATGCAATGAAATGACATCTTCTGAACAACTGAAACCTAGAGATAATCTTCAAGAGTTGAGACATGAGGAATCTTGAAAATGTTTATGTGTTTATAGGCATATACCTGTATTTATGCAATTAATCCTGTACTGATCGCATGTGTCAAGCTTGTTATATTGAATTAAGCAAGTTTCAGTTGCAATTATCAGATACCTACTGTAGGTACTATATATGCTACTTTATAGGCATATTACAATTCTCAAAACAATATCTAATTCAGAAAATATTTGTGCTGGTTTAACCACTGTGCAACTGTATATTATTCAAAACAAACATTTATTGGGGTATGAATTCAAATATATACAGTATATATAATTGTGAATATAACAATAATTGGAAGAATAAAAGGAATAGGTGGCATGTTAAATGGGCTAGTTGTTGAGATTGTGGAAAGTTTTTTGTAATCTATTCAATCATACATTTAATTTGCTCCATTTCAATTTTCAGAGATGCATGCGACAAAGACGTGCAAAGGGTCAGTATTATGTGTACCCCAAACTTAAAAACAGTACCATGAATATATGATTCAAATATGAAGCAATAGTACCAAACTGAAATTCTTATTTTTGTTTCCAGACTCATAAGAAAAGATGCTCATCGCAAAATTCTGAACAATGGTAATATGACCATTGTACCGTAAAACTTTATAGCCAAATATGGTATGTTTCCTATATAGTGTAATGTATGTAACAATAAATATTAACCTAATAACTGTTAATGTTTCAATTTATTTGCCCTTCAACAGATAAACAGAGCACACTGAGAGCAGACAGTTCATCTGTCATGGTAAGAAACATACATTTCTGCATATGTTGTCTTTCAAATATAGACCATTGCTAAAAATAAAATAAAAATGAAAAAGCGGAAGACCTAACAGTGAATTATTTAGTTAAAAAACAAATCAGTTCAATTGTGCTTAAGGATTTGCCCAAGTACATTTTTTTGACTGTCCTGTAAAGTCTGGTATGATGTGCATACACCCTTTTGCTTCCAAGACCTTTAGAGAAGTAGCATGTTTGGAATGGCAGTACTAGCATATTGCTGTTTCTGTTTTTCCAGTTCTGTATTCATGTAATATTTAATAACATTCAGTGCTGATACTGGACAAAGTTTGAGCCTTTGTTCAGCACCTGAACATTTGCCAGCTTCTGCAGCAAGACACATGGGCCTATAGAGGACTTTCTATTATAAGTCACGGAATAACAAAATGAAGTTAAAGGAGTAGTTCACTGAAAAGATTAAAATTCTGTCATTATTTTCTAGGCATCATTCAAAGCCTTGTTATTTTGTCCTTGGAACACTAAAAATTAATAACAAATACATTAAAAAAATCTATTCACAGTTCTTTTCCATAGAATGACCGTGTCCCTCAAGCTCAGAAAAGCACCATTAAAGCTTCAATAAGCTTTAAAAGGCAACATGAAAGCACCATTAAAGTAGTCCACATGTGTAGTCCAATATGTTCTCATACAAAGCTTCTGAAGATTTACAATGGTGCAAGAGTCAAATGGATTACATTTAGCTTTTACATTAAGGTTTCATTCATTTACATTAGTTGATGCGTTAGGTATCATGAACAATTTTTTACAGCACTCATAAATCTTTGATAAAGTTAGTTCATTAAAATTAAATTGTTCATTGTTAGTTCATGCTAAGATGTAAAACTTTTGATTTTAAAAATCTATTACATATGCTGAAATTAACAATAACTGTTAATAATAATTAATAAATGCTGTAAAATTATTCTTCATTGATAGTTCATGTTAATTAATGTTGTTCATTTACGTTAACAAATGGAACCTTGTGGTAAAGTGTTACCAACATATTTACAGTTTTTTGTCCCAAAATAAAACCCATACAACTGTGTACAGTAGATTATTATGTATTCTTTAATTTGAAATAAAAATTATTTGAAATATGTCCCTGTACGTTTACATTTATTTGTAACAAATCAGAACTTTTGCAAATGTTTTACCACGACTGTATAAACTTAAGACTGTATTTTATGATCTTTATTGTTTTTGTCCAGTATTCCACCGTGGAGCCATGCATCAGTGTGGAAAAGCGTGCAAATCAATTAAAAGAGTGATGGTAATACAGAATTATATACATTATATATCAATAATTCAAAGAATGATGTGAAACAGCAAATGTATCCTTAAGGACATCTTTCACATGCTCTTGAGATGTTCTTTGCTCTTTTTCAGGGTGTCAGTGCATGGACAAGTTAGAGCATGTCACAAATGATTAAAATCAAACTTAAGAAATAAAGCATAATATATTCCAATACATTTATGTAATAAAAGTTTTATATTACAATGAGATCATTTTTTCATGTTTTTAGAATGTTCAATCTCATGAATATTGATTACTCAATGTTTTCCTGTTTGTATCTCTGTTTAGCTCATGTCTAATTTTGTTATGAATTAATTTCCTAATTTTGGGGTTATTACTGCCACTCTGTAGGCCATCACGTACTTCTCAAATCATTTTCTGGAGTTCTTTATTTGCCTGTGTGTCAATTTATATAAATGGTTTATATACTCACCTCCATGTTGGTCCTAAAAACCAACACAAAAGGAGATGTTAGCAAGAATGCTACTCTCAGTCACCATTCATTCACACCATTTCATTGTATGGAGAAAATTAAGGATACAATAAATGTGACTGAAGCTCAGTCGGTAACATTCTGCCTAATATCGCTTTTTGTGTTCCACAGAAGAATGAAAACATGACTGAACCCAGTTATACCTAATTACAGCCCCAACTTTTACATTTATTCATTTAGCAGACACTTTTATCCAAAGCAACGGACAAAATGTGGAAGGACACAACATAAGCGATTCATCTTAAGGAGCTAGTAGGGCTAAAAGTGTTGCATTACAAAGTTTCTATTGCACCTCACTTCTGTTTTGACAGGTGGAGATACAATTTTGCACATTTGAATTTGATCCCAGTTAGATTTGTGCAAAACACAACTGCACAACTTTCTCACTTTGCTAAATACTTATTTAAAAAACATCAAAAAATCTCTGGAGCAGTGGCCCATTATACAATGATTTCTTTGACTGTATACACTTAAGAAAATATGACATAAGACATAAGATTGCGTACATATGCATATACCTATTTTGTGAAGGGTTGAAAAACCACAGTGCATGCCAACAGGAAAGCATATGGCCAACTTGCTGCAGCCTTTTTACTCTCACTTGAGTGCTGTGCGGTTAAACCAAAGGAGATGCATACAGAGACATAACAGGATGTTAGAGATGAGAGTCTCCTGAAACACAGGATGTTTCAATGTCCATTTGCAAAAACTCAACTGACATTACCTTTTGCCAGCAAAGTAACAAAATGTTCTCCTTTGTCATTCCTACAGAACCTAAAGAACCATTTTGAGAGTGCTATGAAATTAGCGAGCACATGTTTATAATACATATTTGATATTTGACAACTGATGAATTGTTGATGAATTGCAAAATTGTGAATATCACATTGACTGCCATTCTGATCCTCTTTTGTAGTATGCAATATTGGGGTCGTTCTTACAATTCAGTGACTTTTCGGCTTTTGAAAAATGAAACATACTTTTAAAGGTATCATAAAAGATTTTATAAATCATACAGGTCAAGCTAAATGACTTAACAAATTCAGAGGTCCATTTGGTTATGCTAGCTAGTCAGGGTAGATAATAATAGGATCAGTGGGTAAAATTAGCTGCTACATGGTCTGTGAAAGGTATCCAGCTGAAATATTTGTCAACTTTTGTCATGATTTTATTTCTAACATAAATACATTCAAAATTTAAAATGACTCTAAATTCCCCTTTCTTTCATAACATGGTGGACAAGTTAAGCTTGACCACATACTGTATGACTAGCATACCAAAATATATAAAAACAGAAATAAAACAGAAATGTTACACACTTCAAATAACTCCAACACTATTTTACTGAATGGCTGATGACACCTTCAAAGTGTGACATCATTTTATAACGAAGATCTCCAATTATAGGTCAAAGTATCATGTCATAATGGGGTGGATAATCAAATCAACGGACACTTGATAGGGAGTTTAGCTTCTTTCTGAATTGTAAGTGCAAGGTGGTGAATCGATGTCGGTTAGTAAGCGAAGGTGTGGGCGTTCAGCATTGGCCTTATTTTCTCACTATGCTGCTCTTTTCATCTCACTCCTGTGTGGTTAGATCAAAACAAGTGTCAGCATCCAGAGTAGACTGTCAAACAGATTTAACCAACAAAACTGAACACCTGCTCAGTCTGCATTGAAATATCTGCATGTGCAAAACAGAGAAAGCCACACTAACTAACCTGTTAAGAGCATAGATACAGTATTTACCAACCTATGACTCAGAGTCCAAGTCGAGACTCTTTAAGATCAAGTTCAAATCAAGTCTCAAGTCTTTAGTCTTTTCTATTAGTGACGGTAATATTGTGATGGTCACTGAAAGTTTACTTTTTATAAAAGATTTTTTTCTCTTCTTGCTGGCCATTTTCAATCAATCAGTTGTGCACTGGTTATCTTTTGACATTAAGATTATTATTATTTATTTATTTATTTTGGATGCTGTTATGTTTTTGCATTTCTGCTTTACACATAAAGTCTTTTGCCTTTGTTTTCAGTTAAGAAACTCTTATGAAACTCTTCTCACTCAACTCATTTTAAGTTTATATTTAATCATCAGATTTACTATATAGGCTACAAAAATGTAATAAAGTAGTCCATATAATTAATAAAATGTGTCTTTTAATGAACAATATCTCAATATCATTTTTTAGCATAGGTTTGTTCTTTGTTTTAAAACATGTTTATTCTCTTGATTACAGCTACACTCTCATTCATCATGACTCAATCGCTGGGGCTCACGTCCATCTCAGTTGGTGACCCCAATGAATTAAGATGTGTGTTTGACCAGACAGTTATATACTGCTATAACACAGCTACTTTGTACAAGGTGAACCTCAAGCAGGGTTGGGGAGTAATGAAATACAAGTAATGGGATTACATATTTAAAATACAACATATAAGTAACTGTATTCAACTACAGTTACAATTTAATAATTTATAATTACAATATATTTACATTCAAAAAGTATTTTGATTACTGAAGAGAATACTTTGCATTTTATTGTCAGATGGAAAACATTTATACATATAAATGATGCGATCCAAAGTGCATTTGAACAGCGGTGAAACACTTTCTTATGATGTTACATTCATACGAGCAGACAGAGAAGTAAGTTTGAAGTAAGTTTGGCGCAGAAGAAATAGAAATAAACCTTGTGTAAATTGTCAGATTTACGATAAGCTAAAATGCTATTTCTAGCCATTTTACATGCACATGCTACCAGACATGACAATATTTTTACACAACAATACAAAAACAGCAACAAGACACATGTACATACATATACATATACACACACACACACACACACACACACACACACACACACACACACACACACACACACACACACACATACATATATTTTTGACCATCCTCATTGCTCGTCACAACCGCCTGGCCGCGGGTGTGGTGCGGTCCAAGTCGCAGGTGCTCGGTGTCTGGTCGCTGTGATTGCGGCGGTCGTAAACACCGGCTGTGTGACCCAAGCAGTGAAGAAACCGCTCTTTTTTTGAAAATGTGGGAACGGACTGCGGTGAACATAAAACAAATGGGAACACAACATTTACCTCCTGGCCCTGTACCGGGAGATGGAGTGGTCCAGATACCAGCTCCAGGGTTCCGGCAGACGTCTCCCTCCCTGAGTCGTCCGTCTCAGGGGTGCTTAGGAGCCTTCCTCTGGGTTCTATTGCCAGGCTGTGAGGCAGGGGGCGTCGGCTTCCTGTGGGGGGCTCCATGCTGGGGCTGAGGACTGGGCTCGGGCTGTGGCGGAGCCGCCTGGGCCTTCGCCGCCGCAAGGGGACACCCTCGGCGAGCAGACGAGGTATGGGATCTTGAGCCACGCTGGGGCAAGATGTGCTGTATTGCCTCTGTCTGAAGGAAAGCCATGGTCATGTTTTCGCAATGAGAACATGAACCATTCACGAACGCTGTCTCAGTGTGATTATGGCCCAGACACTTGAGGCAGCAACTGTGGCCATCGGAGGCAGAGAGAACGACTGCATCCAAGAATTACACAAAGATGGAAAGGCATTTTTAAAAAGACACATCTTTAAAAAGATGTTCACTTCAATGTGTTCTGCTCTAAGAGAGGACATATTCTCTCTTGCAAGAATATATACTCTTTTAGTGCTGTCGAAACGCCCAGGGGCGTACTCTGCACTGATCGTGCAGAAGGAGAGAAAGCCGCTGGAATGTGTGAAAATCTGAATGAGTGGTTGCCAACCTGCTCCTTTTATACCCGTATGTCCGGGGGAGTGGCATGCAAATTCCACTCGCCAATTCTCATTGGCCTTTTCTCAAAGATCAGAAGTGTTTCGGGTTCCCAAGAGTGACCCCTAGTTTCCACAGAATTTGTGAAACCTTAACATTTTTGAAAGTGATTTTATCTAAATTGTGTGTTTAGATTGTATAGTAAACAACATGAGTGACAGTGATCAAATCTCAGGCATATCTTGGTGTGGACGTTATTGGGACATTTTTGCCAAAGTCCAATTATGATTGACAGCAATAATTTGACCTGAGATGAACTGTAATGAGCATGTTTTGTAACTGTCAGCCATTTCTTGTCA
Organism: Xyrauchen texanus; assembly: GCF_025860055.1. Lineage (NCBI taxonomy): Eukaryota > Metazoa > Chordata > Actinopteri > Cypriniformes > Catostomidae > Xyrauchen > Xyrauchen texanus. The sequence goes on from NC_068301.1 coordinate 32,835,974, forward strand.
GGCTGTTTTTGCACTAGAAGGAATCAGACACCAAACAATAAACTATTATAAAATTTGTTCCTATGCTTTTGATCTAAAATATGTTACATAAATGATAAATTTTATTTTTTGATTATGCCTACTCTTGGTTCCACATAAGAAATGTTTTAGCTTAACAAAAGCAGGTTTTCAGATCTCACTGGTGTAATGTTCAGTGTTATGTTTACCCTGGGCACTAGGGGGCAGGTGAACACTGTTATCTTACCAGTTAAGAACAGAGAGAAAGTTACAGTTCACATGTTTATAAATAGGATGCAGCATTTTCTATAGCTTTAATTGTCACCAATAAATGGATTACTGAAATTAGTTCATCTTTGCAGTTTTTTTCAAAACACTACAACTTGGTCAAATAAAGAATCCTGTTTAAGTAGCATTCAGCCATTATCAACAGGTACTAGAAACTGTTAAAGGCATGAACACCTATAATGTCATTAGCTTTGGAGTTCCAATCCTTGAAACGCTTCTAGTTCCTATTTATAATAGATAATGCTACTGAAACAGTATTTTTTATTTGACTGTTCACGCATGCCGCTGTGAAAAGAATATCTTAAAGGACTCATGAACGCGCAAAGGACATCAAGATTTTCACTGAAAAATTACTTAAATTGCTCTTTGTTTCTCTTTTCTGGACCGTGGCATGATTGGTGGTGCTAGATGGGCTGGTTTGAGTATTTCTGTAAATGCTGATCTCCTGGGATTCTCTACAGTTTACTCCAAATGGTGCCAAAAACAAAAAAAAAAAAACATTAAGTAAGCTGCAGTTCTGCAAATGGAAAGAGGTATGAGAGAGGTAAATGGAGACTGGTTCGAGCTGATAGAAAGTCTAAGGTCACACAGATAACCACTCTGTATAATTGTAGTGAGCAGATCAGCACCTCAGAATGCACATGTCGAACCTTGAGGCGGATGGGCAACAACTGCAGAAGACCCTTTATCAGGCACTTTATTGGGACCATAGTGTTCCTAATAGAGTGTTCAGTTAGTGTATGGGTCCACTTTACATAAAGGTATATTTTCATAGGTTACAAGTGTTGAACATTTTTCTGTAGTGGAAATGTATTCTGTCTGAAAGTCAGTAACGTATTCTAAATACTTTGGATTACTTCTTCAGCACTGGTAGAATTTTTAACTTGACTATAAAAACAATCAAATTGATCTTGTTTTAATGATTTTTAGATATTTTTAAAGGAAAATTATAATAATATTTTTTATCAAGAATATGATTTTTGCCCTAATATCAAAGGTGTTACTAGCAAAAATTAATTATGATCCAACGTGAATTTTCTTGATATAAAACTATGATTGTGTCTGGTAACATGTGAATGTAAATTTGTAACCCGGACACACACACACAAGATGAGACAGTCACAATGTCGGATGAAAACTGCTTTATTTTGCAAAAAAGCAGGCAATAGTACAAAAAGGGGCAAGTCAAGTGAAGAATGGTCGAGTGGGAAGCGTAGGGTCAAAAGCCGGGGAATCAAAGAGAGTAAAGGGGGCAAATCTGGGAGAGTAGTCGAGGGGAGCGAGGGTCAAAGCCGGGGTAAACAGGATGTATACAAGAGGGGACTAGAGGGAGCAAAAGACAGGGGAACAAGAGGAATAGGGGGCTGGCAACCTAAGAGGGAATCAAAGAGGAGTACAAAACTAGGCGAGACTAGCGAGGGGCAAAACACGGGAATCTAAATACAATAACCAACCCCCAACAAACGAAAGGATAGTGAGTTATATAGGGGCGAGTGCAGGTGTGAACAATGACAGGTGATGAGACGAGTGCAGGTGAAAATAATGTGTGGAGATAGGAAGCGCGTGAGTGCAAGTGGTCATAATGTTCAGGCTGATGAGCTGGAAGCGAGCACGCCATGGAGTGCATGTGTGTCAGAGGGGAGATAGTTTACTGAGCGAGAGCTCGTAATAGAAAAACCGGGCTGGAAGCATGAGGGAGGAAAAAGAGCGTCACGAGCTCAAGGGGGCGGAGCGAGGGAGCGGGAAGCGAGCACGCTCGCGGAGTGTATGTGTGCGTGCTCGAGGAAGCGGAGATGGGGCAGAGGAAAGGGGTTCGTGACAAAAAAGGCTAGAAATAGCATTTTAGCTTAGCGTAAAGCTGACAATTTACACAAGGTTCATTTCTATTTCTTCTTCTCAAACTTACTTCAAACTTACTTCTCTGTCTGCTCGTATGAATGTAACACATCATAAGAAAGTGTTTCACCGCTGTTCAAATGCACTTTAGATCGCATCATTTATATGTATAAATGTTTTCCATCTGAAAGGACTAAATATTAAATGAACTAATTATTAAATGAAACAAATGACAATAAAATGCAAAGTAATCTCTTCAGTAATCAAAATACTTTTTGAATGTAACTGTATTTTAATTAACATTGATTTAAAGTGTAACTGTAGTGGAATACAGCTACTTATATTTTGTATTCTAAATAAGTAATCCATTACATGTATTCCGTTACTCCCCAACCCTGTGTGTGTGTGTATATATATATATGTATATATATATATATATATATATATATATTGTAATTATGTGAATTATAATGTAAAAACAAATATTCACTCTATAAGAGCAGTCTTACATTCCCATCCGACATCCTGTCCTATTTTATTCATCCAGGATGTCATGGAGATGCACTTCCCCTTCTGTCACTCAACTCAACGTTGTGTCGATTGTAGATAAACAAAGGGTCTCTTCTGAGAACCTTGCGTACCTCTGAACTTGAGAAAAGGCCAATGTCAAATTGGCAGACAGAATTTGCATGTCCCGCCCTCGAAACATACGGGTATAAAGGGGAGCGGGCGAGCATCTGTCAGACAGATTTTTTCTTCGGAGCAGAGCAGTTGTGTGATCAGCGAGCTGTGTGTCACGACTGCTTCACCCACCTCTGCAAGAGAGCTTTCTGTTGGATCTGACGGTGCATTCCAGCAGCTTTCTTTTCTCTGCATACTGTGCAGACTCTGCACCCTGGGTTGTACAGCGACAGCGCTTCTCTCCTAAAAGAGTTTGATTCTCTGAAAGAGTTTATTCTCCTCTAAAAGAGTTTATTCTGGTAAAAGAGCAACATACACAAGCGAGCGTTGAACGTCCTTTTCAGGATGCTGTGTAGTTCCTGGATGTGGTTGGTATCTCTCCAGATCCGAAGGTCATAGATAGCAATCACACTGAGGCAGCATTTGTGGATGGCTCGTGTTCTTACTGCGAGGATATGACCATAGCCACATTGCGGTAGCGACTTTCGTTTCTCAAAGCGAACGCCACTCCAGCCGCCCCCCACGTCGATCCTTCTTCCCACGGGATTGATAGAGGCGATTTGGTGATGGCAGCGGGCTCGGTTTCACCGGGCACAGCCCCACGAACCACCCGCACCCCGGCACGCTTCTTTGCTTTTGTCTGTGCTCGGGACAATGGCGGCTCGCTTCACGGCCAGTTTGCCTTATCCCTGGAGCCAGGTTTGGATGACGACATCGGCGCTGCATCAGAGAGCGTTCAGGCGTCCGGTGCTGAAGACTTGACTGGACTCCCATCCTCGGGCCAGCCCGCCCAGTCTGTGAGCGTTGGGCTGGACTGGAAACCTCCATCCTCCCCCCAACCCTCCGGCATGACGATTGGTACCTCGGCTCCGGGCGCTGCTCGTGCACGTTTAGATGCTCTAAGCAGCTCTTTGTCTGCTTTGGCGGACGGCAGAAAGGGAACGCTGTCTCCAAATTGAGGTTAGCTCATTGGGTTGCTGATGCTATTTCCCTAGCTTATCACACCCAGGCCGCACCCCCCCCCCCTTGCGGGTTCGAGCACACTCTATGAGAAGTGTGGCACCCTAGTGGGCACTGGCCCATGGCACCTCCCTAGCAGACATCTGTAGAGCAGCAGTCTGGGCAACACCCAACATCTTTGCTAGGTTTTACACCCTCTGGGTTGAGTCGATCTCATCCCGTGTTTTGTCAGGTCCGAGTCGGTAGAACTCGGTAGGACAGCCGACCGGGTGTTCCTCTTGCACCTTACACGACACATCTATAACATTACGATTTTAGGCCCCAGACGCTTTTTAACTCTATGATGAGAAACATAAAGAAAGAAAAGGCTGCGGCTGGCACCCACGCAAGTCATGTCGCCTGTTTCTGTACGGGTACTGGGAACATAAGAGTGGTATATGACACTTTTTATTTGGGGCATTGGGGAGGGTTACGTGCAGCCAACCCGACTGCTTCTAGCACGCAGCAGCTTGCTTGCACCTGGCTCTGCAGTCACGTAACGTGGGTTAGTGCATGTCGTTTTAAGGTGGGACCCCTTGTGTCACTACAATCAACACAACGTAGAGTGAGTGACAGAAGGGGAATGTCATGGTTACTGTTGTAACCTCCTTTCCCTGATGGAAGGGACGAGATGTTGTGTTCCCCTTGCAACGTCACTACCCCTACCACTGTAATGCGCAGTAACTTTATTCTTGGCTCCTCAGTGCAAAAACCTGTCTGACAGACGCTCGCCCGCTCCCCTTTATACCCGTATGTCTGGGGCGGAACATGTAAATTCTGTCTGCCAATTTGACATGGGCCTTTTCTCAAGTTCAGAGGTACGCAAGGCACTCTGAAGAGACCCTACAATCGACACAAAGTCTCGTTCCATCCATCGGGGAACGGAGGTTACAACAGTAACCATGATGTTTTTTTTTCGTTCAACTGAAGGAAATGTTAGAGTATACAAAAAGAAATACATTAAATTAAAAGGTTACCTTTTAATTTTTTATAATTTCCACGTTGATGAATGTTTACACGTGTTCCTTTTTTAAATCTTGTTTCAATCAACAAGTACATTTTGCTAATCAAATCATTTTTGCCTTTCTTTGCCACTCTGTGGGTGAACAAATACTTTCCAAACATATATACAAGGTTGTCCCTATTTCTTGGGTCAATAATAATACAAATGATCTATATTTCTGTTTGATCATAGCTTTTTGTTGTCCCAAGAAAAGATATACTGTATGTAGCTTATCTACAGCATGTTTTCAGGTCAAATGGTCAAAGAATAAAAGTCTGCAGTTTAGTAGAATTTAGCTAATATAAGTGAGGTCACGAAAAAGAGAAGAGATGTTACAAGTCCCCAAATTCTTGTTGTTTTCACGACAGTATAACAAGTGTCCTGGATATCTGAGGGAAAAATTAAACAGAAGTGCTGTGAGAAAAGCACAATAAAAACTTTTCTTGTAAAAATCAAATAAATGTACAGTAGTGCTAAGCATAATCTCAACATTCTGATTTTGGAATAAGATCTGCTGAGATATCACTTTGAACCTAACTTTTGAAAGATAATGGATCATTTCATTTGATAGCATGATGAGTATAGACTTTGGAAAGTAATTTACCATAATAATGTAGAGTTTTGTTGAATGTGTATCCAGCAAAATTTACAACACAGGTGCACTCTTCTACTCTCCTCCACTCCTCATCTGATACTGCAAAATGTATGTGAGTTATCACAGAGGAGTTTTCTCTGTTTTCCTCCCAGAAAAACCCGGTTTCTCCACTCTCCTTTTTACTACCTATGAGCCAATACGCATATACCTGTGAAGGAGCAAATCCCCCAATCGTACACTGAAGAGTGATTGTGGAGTCATGTTTGTTGCTGCTGGCAAATGCCATGACTTCAATAGATGGTGCTGATGCTGTGCTGACAGCTGCAAAGAAGAACAGCAAATATATAAAAGTTTATACACTCATAACTCTTCTTATAAAGTTGACATAAAACAGCATAGGGATTATAGGGTACATCAGGGCTAGTTCAGTTTTTACGGCAGTGAATATTTTTACGTTAAGCTTATTTTTGAAAGTCAATTTACATTAACCCTTAAATTCATGGGTGATTTACCAATCATTATTACACACCCGGCACGTATATCTATCACAAATCAATTTCCAAAATGTCCAGATAGTGTCAAGTTTTCAAAGCATTTTCAAAACAATTTGCCATTGTATTTTTCACTTATCAAAGAGATGATGCCACAAATGATAGAAAAGGATTCATTGTTTTCACACTGAAATTTCATGAGATGCAACTGGCCCTCAAAGACATATAGAGCTACACATAACACATAATCTACATAGATGTATTTTCTCAGGCACTTATTGAGTCTAAATGGATATACAATTTACAGAATTACAGAAGTACACCTAAATGACAATAGACAAATCATACTGTTCATGTCTTGTTCTTTCTATAGTTTACTTTCACATTGCTTTTTCGACCATTAGCAGACAAATGTAGACAAGTCAATCAACAGCAGTGCTATCTTGAGTAACGAATAGCAGGTAAAATGTGTCCTGTACAGAACTGTATGTGTACATGCTGATAATTCACCTTTGTTGCACAGGAAATCAACATGAGACAGTAGCCATTTTTATAAATAGCACTCATTTGTTATGTGATAAACACAGCAATAGGTATCCCATCACACATTATACATGAGAGAAAAGTTGAGGAATACTGTGGAGGTGGGGGCATAACTCCAAAAAAATGGATGAGGTAAAGGGGGTGGAATGAGGTTCCGGGTCACATAAACATCCGAGACGCAGCACACAGTGCAGCTCGCACCTCAATTCTACAGTCTCATCATCTCCCCCTCACTTAAAACTCACTAAAAACCTATGCAAGGTTAAGTGTGTACAAAAAGTAAATATACATGTTTGGTATAACTTAAAGTGTCTCAGTGCGCCTGGTAAACTGGTCTCATTCTCCCAGCCATAATGAAAAGCTAAAAGAAGTTATAAAATATGAGAAATGTGGTGTGCAACTTAAAGGTGTGCCCTCCCCTACATCCTCCATACAAACTACCTCCTGTATGTAAATCTACTGGAATCAAGCACCCATTCAATTACAAATTATGATCCCACAGTTGTGAACCCCTCAATAGGGAACCAAAATCTAATTATAATGACAGACACCACCATTTGGTAAGCATATTGAATTATCTGTGTTTATAAGGAAAAGGGGCAAAAGGTTCAGGGAGTCTGTAGTTAGACTTCCCACACGATTGCTGTGTGTAGTTTTCGTTGCCAGGTAAATATTTCTATAAATTCCTCAATTACCGAATTGTTGTTATTATATTTGATTGATCGATGATTTTACTCTATGAATTGGATTTTTAATTATTGTTCTATTACCTGGTCAATAAATTGTAAACATTTGATTTTATTCTGACTGACTCTGAAATTGTTCTCCCAAGCAGATTAAACGGTTCGTATGTTACCGCAAGTCTGCGTCAGATTAGTGACGACTAATATTTGGTATCAATTCAAGTGTACTTGGTTTGCAAAGACAAAAAGGGAATTTCTGTTTAGAACAGCAAATGCTACGGAGCCCCTGAAGTGACCTGTGCAAAAAAAAAACATCACAGAGACTTTCGCGTGAGCATGAAAAACTTTCGCGTGCGCACGTTTAGATTTTTGGGATCTGGATCTCAGTTAAAAGAAACATGCTAACACAGGTTATAATGAGGTTAATATCTCATTCCTTAAATGCAAGTACAAGTCTATTGCTTGATTAGTGTCCTTTGGAAGATCAAAGTTGGCTCAGCCATGACAGTATTACAAATGTCATAGACCGTAATGTCTTTGTATTGAAGGCCAAGTTTAAAATATATCTCTACAAATTAATGCGCATCCATGCTCTCAGTATCTTTGAGTAAATGAATGATGGTAATGATGCAATCGGAAAAGAGCTATACACACACCGGAAACTGTAACACATGCTCAGGAGAAACGTTTCTCCTGCTTACACAAACGGTTTCACGTGCGCATGCGGTTTCTCGATTTTTCTCAATTTACAACTGTAATAGTGTCCGTGACCTCTACTGAAAAAAACGTTAAGTTAAATTCAAGTGTATGCAATTCCATGGGGGCTATACTGAAGTATCTTTGACTGCGTAAACATGAATGTGACCGATCTTAGGTATATAGCAATTACCTCTGTTTGATGATCAAAACTGTGCTTGTGATCGTCAGACCCGCATAAAAGAGAAAAACACGCGAGGACCTCAAAGCGACATAGTTTCCTAATCTGAACGGGTAAAGTATAATTAAAGAGTTAAAAAAATAATCAAACATTAATTTATCATTTAAACCTTTTTCATTTATGGAGTCAGATGAAATAACGAGGTAATACATAAGAGAAAATGTATTTCGTTTAATCTTATTGTGTTGCGTAAAAGGAAAGACAGTAATGCGCAGAGACCTTCACCCTCACCTTCAATAATAATAATAAAATGTTTCAGCCTTTCCACCGAATTTGACCAGGAAAAAATATACATTTTAACACGTTAAGCAAATGTTGACCTTTTGTGACAACATGCCCCATAAGAGGTACACTTTTAAGCAGTTCAAGTTAAACAGTAAAACACTATGAAACACGAACAACAGCAAAAAGTAAAAGGGGCATAAAATAAAACGTATTGCTCATTCAATGTGTGTGACAATTTGTCCCAATAAAAATCTGTCCTGGCCTGATATTTATGAAAAATACCCTTCTACTGAGAACAAAGTTCAACCTTTTAGCTAAATTTGACCTTCAGTATATGCAGGGTTGGGAAGGTTATTAATAAAATGTATTTCACTACAGATTACAGAATACATGCTGTAAAATGTAATTTGTAATGTATTCCATTAGATTACTCAAGGTCAGTAATGTATTCTAAATACTTTGGATTACTTCTTCAGCACTGGTAGATTTTTTTCACTTGTTTTGACTATAAAAACTTTATAAATAAATACATGTTAAAATTACATTCTCTGTAAAACCTAAATATCTTATGCAGTGTTGTTTCTAAAACAAGATCAATCTAATTTATCTTGTTTTAAGGATTGTTTTATTTTATTTCTTAGAGGAAAACAATATAAAAATATTATCAAGAATAGGATTTTTTCCCTAATATCAAAGCTATTACTAGAAAAAAATTAATTATGATCATACGTGAATTTTCTTGTTAAAAAAATATGATCGTGTCTGAAAACATGTGCATGTAAAATGGCTAGAAATAGCATTTTAGCTTAGCGTAAAGCTGACAATTTACACAAGTTTTATTTCTATTTCTTCTGCTCCAAACTTACTTCAAACGTACTTCTCTGTCTGCTCGTATGAATGTAACATCATAAGAAAGTGTTTCACCGCTGTTCAAATGCACTTTGGATCGCATCATTTATATGTAGAAATGTTTTCCATCTGAAAGGACTAAATATTAAATAAAACAAATGGCAATAAAATGCAAAGTAAACTCTTCAGTAATCAAAATACTTTTTGAATGTAACAGTATTCTGATTACCAATTATTTAAATTGTAACTGTAGTGGAATACAGTTACTTATATTTGTATTTTAAATACGTAATCCATTACATGTATTCTGTTACTCCCCAACCCTGAGTATGTAGTTGGACCTCACCATAATGTGTGCCAATGGGATTTTATTTTAATTCACATGTTTATCCAAAAGATATCACAAAAATTATTGGAATTTTAGTTTGTAGGAAAGAATTCACAAAAGTTGTCCCAATGTTTTGAGCTTGATGTGTCAAACAAACATACAACACCATTGCTAGAGAAAACAAGTGTTAATGTAATTTGACTTTGACTCAAAATATTATAGTAACTGAAAAATGGCTGGTGTTACAACTTACTTGCCCCAGTCTCCTGAATAGTGTCCCATATATTAAAAACATGAGGCGAAAAAAGGATCTCCTCATCAAGATCTATAGTACATTATAGTATTACTTACATCAAAGCAGAAACTGCATTTGAAAGTGTTTTGGGGGTGTAAGTTACAGTATAATACCTTGTACTGTGACAGTTGTGCCATTCCCGAGGTACATTTGCTCACTGTCTGTAGCGATGCAGTAATATGTCCCAGAGTCTTGTACCGTTGCATTATAGACAGAAGCCTGACATACTGTGCTCTTCGCCTGATCTGTGATCAGAAGAGGAATGGCTGAGTCCTGCAGAATGAAAATTATTCCACTCTCCGGGTGAACTCTCACCCAGGCCAATGCGTGACAAAATGATTGCACCTCAGTCAGCTGGCAGTGCATGGTCACCGTGCCACCCGATCTCACTTGCACTGACGGTGGAAACTGATAAACTGTACCAGCCATCGCTGTAAAGGAATTTAGACCACAAAATGAAAATGATTAGAAAAATAAAGCAATATCATATATGTTACATTACTGGCCAGGGTCATGCACCATTGAGAATTAAATTAAGATTGTCTTTTAAATTCCAATGGCAAAATTTACAATAAGGTTCCATTTGTTAAAATGAGTTAACATGAACTAACAATGAAGAATACATTCACAGCATTTATTAATCTTGGTATTGTTAATTTCAACATATACTAATAAATTTTTTAAATCAAAAGTTGTGTACGTTAATATTAGTTAAAGCACTGTGAATTAATATGAACAATTGTATTTTATTCACTATAACAAACTTAACAAAGATTAATAAATGGTGCAAAAATATATATTATTCATTGTTAGTTCATGATACCTAGTGCATTAACTAACTAACTAACTAACTAACTAACTAACTAACTAACTAACTAACTAACTAACTAACTCAGTTGTAAAGTGTCACCATTTATCATCTAAATATTATTTTTTATTGCTTTTAATTGATTAAAAACAGTTAATCATGTCCAGTTTTTGAAATTAAGTCCAATCAGTGTCAATTTGCCTAAAGATTCAAGCTGCTATTTACATTTTATACAGAATGAAATAAATCAGTACAGTTGTCATGATTCCATGTTGTTGTTCCATCTACAATACGTCATGTCAATGAGAAACTTTAGCTTACCTTCTGGAGATTTTACACAGAGCAGGACAAGCCAAAAGAGTACATACATACTGCCTGCAGACTTCACAGGCCAAAACACCTCAGAGAAATGTGCTGTGAGTTATGAATCACCCGCCATTTCCTGTCTGTCCTGATTTGTCCTTAAGCTCTGTGCCAGCTTAAAAATTGTGTGTGAAGATGAAATGCCACATAATAGCCAGACTTATACCTGTTCTGACCCACCTCAGCCCCTGGTATACAACTTGATTCACGATAGAGTGTATATTTCATTATTAACCATTTAATATATTGAAGAATAATTTCATATTTTAGTAAATGTTATATTTTAGCTAATGCCAATCATATCTTTAAGAATGTCTTAAGTGTCCAAAACATTTTTGGAGTAACTGTGCAGTATGGCCATTTTCAAAGGGGCACCATGAAATAGACCTTAAAGAAAATTTTTACATAAGAACTGAAAGCTAAGAGCTAAAACATACATCACAATATGATAAAGTATTGTCATGTATTTAACATCATAAGATATTTAAATATTTATAAACACATGAATCAAGAAATCATGCACAAAGCAGGTGCAAATGCCTCTGTCCTAATTAATTTTCACAAAATCAGCAGTTCTGCTCTTCCACCGAAGGTGGTTGAAATTATTTATCTCAGAGGTTTTCTGGTGTTACTTTTGAAACCGAAGATTTTCCACTGACAAAGCAGTGTATGGACATCAACCAATATGAGTTAAGGTCCACAACACCATTTTGGTTTATGCAACCACACAGAAAAGAGGACTCTGAAACAATATCTCAAAAACCTCACATCCTGTCTGTGACTCTGCCACAAATAACAGACTGTCCCATAAGACACATTATCACATTATATAACTGGACAAGGTCTTTGTACCTTACAATTATCAACTGCAGTTCATGACAAATTCACGGCCTACACTTTTATGTATTTAATAGCAAAATAATACAATAATTACATAATTGATTTTCAAAATAGTTTTAATTTAAGAAAATTATAATATATATATATTTCAAATAATATATAAATATATATTATTTGACAATAGTATTTGACATTAATACAGTTTAATCCTTAAACATATACCTTGGGTTTTTATTCCACCCCCTGTAACTCATCTGTACCTTTAAGGTTATTAAATACACTAGGTCTTTTTTAATTTTTAATCCTTTTGATCTTTCATTCAAAATATTCACAAAAATCTAACCTTTAATTGAAGTAAAACAATTGAAAGTGGGGAAAAATCTCATAATTTAATTCATATTTATTTTCCAAAACACATTTGCCACAATTATTGACACCCGTAGAGTTTTTTTTTTGTTGAGTAAAATATATATTCCCATTCATATTTTACATATGTAGTGCACCTGGGTGACTAGGAACATGAAATTATTCAGCCATGACTTCTTTTTTCACATGGATATAAATATGAGGTAACACACTAGCCAAATTCCATTTGTCATCCATCAGAGTTGGTAAGACCAAAGAATATAGTTATGATGTGTGGCAAAAGGTTGTTGAGCTTCACAAAATGGGAAGTGGCTTTAAGAAAATAGCTAAAGCATTGAACATGACCATTTCATCATCAGAGTCTTTTGTCTTTTGTTTTAGTTTCTATATTAAAACTATTATTTATATTGTTAAGCCGGTTCTCGCCTGCTCCTTTCCCCTTTATTCCCTTTACACTCATATTTTCCAAGGGTGCCAATATTTTTGGCCACAACTGTATTTCTTTGTTTATTACGTGAAAATAAAATACTATTTCCGCACAAGAAAATTTTATATCACGTTGATTTTCTGTGCAACAATGGTGAATTCATTGTATCCCAAATGTGTGTACAAATTTTATAAATGCTATATCTTACTCAAGGTGGTGCTGTTGTTTCAGTGATTAACTTGATTTACATTCGACATTAGCTATCTAATGAAGAATCAAAGTGGAACTAAAAATATAGCAATTACAACACATGAACAGTATGATTTGGATATTGTCATTTAAGTATATAAATGTAAGCGCATAGTAGTTCTAGCGGGAAGACTAGCAGCTGTACATCATCGCACTATTAGCAGGGGTAATTCCCAGCCAATCACATGTAAGCCATTGCTTTATAAGTCTGCTCACAATCTATCACATTGCTGTTTCAGTGTGCTAACGCGGCAACCTCCACCACCCCACCACCACCAGTTGAGTCGCGTCCTGCACGGGGGTAGGCTCCTCGCCCCTGCCTCCTATCTCCTAATAAAATGCTCTGTTTTATATTCATCAAATAAATGTCATCTTCAATTTCACTCAAGTCTGCAAGTCTTCCTGATAGAACTAAAATTATGTAAGTTGTGCATCGATTTAGACTCAATAAGTGCCTGAGAAAAAGTGTGTGTATCTTATGTGTAGCTCAATATGTGTTTTACATAGAAAACATAGATACATCTCCAGTTGCATCTCATGACATTTCAGTGTGAAAGCAATGTTCTAGATTTGTCCTGATTTGTTACTGTAAAGAGATCAATGGAAAAGAGGAGTCGAGAACGATATTATATTGACGATATAAATAATAGTTTTAATGATAAACTTAACAAACACACACACATGACAGACATGTCCGTTAATGATCGCTCTCTCCCGCACGATCACCTGCAGTTGACCTTTATCCCTCACAGAGGCTTGATTAGCCTAATGCGGGACCGGGTGTGTAGGATCACGACCCGGCCCCGCCCTCCGCCCTGCCACAGTTACTTTACCTATTTTATATATAAGATAAATCTATATATAATAAAATATATTTTATTCTATCATTTTGTAATTTTCTTTAAAATATTTAGAAAATTTTACACTACTGTATGTGGGCATTTTGTAGATCCATTTTTTAAACATTTCCATGCCGGGTCTCTAAAGACCGAATATGTAAGAGTGTTTGGTGAAATTCCCACCATGCATTTAAGGGTTAAAGAAAGAAGCGTATCAAACAATGCATTTGAATATATTTTATTTGACAATAAGAAAGCAGGTAATTGGTGACCTTTTGATTCAGTTTCTTGCAAATGCAAAAGATTAATGTGGAATAATCACAGTTTGCAAACAAATAGAATTATTTTATATGAATTAACATTTCAAATGCTCTCATCTTTCCTCCTATGTACAGCAATGCAACATGAATTTCCAAAATAAGACAAGTTATTGATCAAAACTTAATATATATGACAGATCTTTGAAACTAGTTTTTGCATGCACAATACATCAGATGAATTTTTCGGCTCTGTTTGTAGGCAGCCACTATTATCACAAGTAAGAGACCAGAAATGAAGCAGAGAGATATATATATGTATTTTATCATATGACACAAGTTTGATGTATCTGTAGAGAGAGAAAATATGACATTGAAAATTTAGGGATATTTAACAGGGGCTACAAAAGATGAACTTTAGAAAATCATCAACAAACAGGAGTAAAACATATGATATTTTAATGTTGTACTTCACCATGTCGCTGAAGTGTTTTGTTGTATTGCTGTCCTGCAACCTCCACCATGCAATCACACCGTACCTCCTTTTCCCACTCCTCAGCAGTTAGCAGGATTTGGCTCCTGGTGAACGGCATGGCACCGTCATGCCTGTGTGTCCATGTGGACTGTCCATTCTCTGTCCTCCCTTCTATAACCCAGAACATGTGCACTTGAGAAGACTCGACCCTGGTCACAACACACTGAAGTGGAACTAAATGACTGCTCTGGATCAGCGGTGAAAGAATCTCGATATCAGAAAACACAGTGTGTTCTGAAAATAGATTAGGGACAAAATTTGGATTATAGAAAGAAGTACTAAAGATCATAGAAATTCAAACAGTTTGAAGATATACTGCAAGTAAAACGTCTGAATGTGTTGCTGTGATAAGTATTGGGGGTCATTTTCTTTTCACAATGTAAAGTCTTAAAGGTCCTAAATGTAGGCTTAATTTTCTTTGTGAAAATGTGATTTTTATTAATATTTTTCGTATTGATATGGGGTTAAAGATGACCTTGTTTCCTAATAACAATTGATCCTAGTGCTTTAAGTGCTACTGAAGAGACTCGCCGTCTGTATGTGAAGTGCTGAAATGTGACCAAATAGTGCTGCTCCTCATTGTGCATAGCTTTGTAAATATTTTTAATTTACCTTGCTGGAAATATTTCAAGATATTTTCTTAAATATTCAACCAAATTAAATGCACATGTAATGGGTAAGGGATGGGCAAGGAGGAGGTGGGAACCGGCAGAACAGTCAACGTAAACTTTAATGACAAACTCAACTTAAAACAACATAAAACACAGGCCGCATGTCTCTCTCTCTCTCTCTCTCTCTCTCTCTCTCTCTCTCTCTCTCTCGAACTGTCGCATCTGGCTACACAATGTGCTACACAACATGTGATGCAGGCGAGCGTGCCCTTTGGTGTCAGAGAAGAGGAGACAAGGATGATGAGCCAATGTATGTGATTATTCTCATGCATGGCAAGTCATTGCCTCTCTCTCTCTCTCTCTCTGATTTTAATATATACAGTTGTCTGCAACAATCATGCCACAAGATTGTTGTTATCAACTCCTCCACACAATATACTGTATTTGTTTACTAATTCATTAATCTATTCATTCATTTATATAGACTATCTATGTTATGCATATATTTTTTATAGTTATTAATATTATTAGCCTTGTCGTTTAAAATAAAATATATAAACATGCATCCTGATGCAAACATGCATAGCTAAAGGTATTTAAATTGTATTACGTATAATTTCGGGATTGCTCTGCAGGTGACTGAAGAAGTCTGTCACCTTACGATACTCTTAGGGCTTTTCGATTAGGCTAAACCAGAGCACTCATAGATCTTTTTTTTTTTTTAGGAAAGTTGTTGCATGGTGTTTTGTACTTCAATTTTGTCAGCGGACAGGCCCACAGTCTAAGACTTTGAACCCCTCGGCCCCTGAGTATCCTAAGTTGACTTAGCTACAAATGACAGATTTCTTCCAACTGAACTTGTGTCTTCAGTTTATGCACATTTCTAGAAACAAAATAATGTATTATTCAAAATATAGACTTAACTTTTTTATTCTCACCTTTCACAATGACTCTTGATCCATTGCCAAAATGAGCAAAGCGGCCGTGCACAGTTGCACAGTAATACAAACCAGAGTCCTTCACTGTTGAATTGGTGATAACTGAAGTGCAAATATTGGTCCATTTGTTGGACGAGTGATGCGGATAAATTTGAACTCTGTCTGTGGGACTGATAGTTGCATTCTCAGGAATGACTCTCAGCCAAACCACTGTGGAACACGGCAAGTACAACTCCACAATGTTACACTTTAAAATGACATCTTCTCCAGCCATCACCTCAGCCACTGTTGGCCACTGAGTCACTATGAATGGCATTGTCCCTACATGAGAAAGATTAATTTTTATGTTATTGTGCAAATACTTGTGATTTCTTTCATATTGTGGCTCCTTATCAACTGTTTATTGCAGTGAATAATCATCAGGGTAATTATAGAGCTTGTAAATGCTAAAATGGAAAAACGATTTGTAAATATAAAATTCTAGTCCATGTTCTAGCAGAACAATCTTAATGGTAATGGTAAATATGGACGCAAATTAGTACCTTTAAATAAACGTGATCCTTCTTAGCATAGGATTATACAGTAGTGCTGGTTTCATTTATTTATTAGGTACTAAAAGGTTTAATTTAAAAAAATAAAACAATTACAAAATAAATTTTTTACCTTTTCCCATACCATGAGATATCAAGATCATCAGCAGGCAGAAGCTCATCTTTACAGTCTGAACATTACCTTGCTGAATTGACAATGCCTTCATTTGTCTCCCTCAGCAGAAACCTATTCTTCCTTTTAGCAGTCTGTTAGGGTCTTTTTGAAGTAGCAAGTCAGTAACCACAGAAAACACATGGGCTCAGGTATCTCAGCTGTCAGCATTTAAAATGCAGTTAGCCTTATCAGTGACAAAAACAATGGGACTGAATGTAGGAACTTGATTTTTTTTTTAAATTTTCTATGGTTTAGTGAAAAATATACACATTCACAATTAATAAAGATTATTTTTACCAGTACTAAAACAACAGCACGGAAATGGTGACCCCTTGAGGCCAATCAGCAGTTTTATATGCTGAGTAATTTCTGTGAAAAACTGATATTCTTTGCGAGAACAGTAAACCAAACTAGCTGACTCAACAGTACTCAAATTTAGCTGTTACTTTTAAATTGTCTGGTTAAGCTAAATTAAATTTTGTGCTGCTCTGTTGGCAGTCAAAATCACAATGACAAAATCCGAGGGCTTGACTTTTATTGTATTCCGTCAACATTGTAAATACTAATAGTTATCTCATATTGTAAAAACAGTTTACTCAACTAAAGCTTACCGTAGTTTAAGTTAACGCACTCTCTCTTAATCCTAAAGTTGTGATTAATAAAAACATTTAAGCTGCCGCCCCCAATTTTTCACAGTCAAATTTAAAAGCTCACCATTAACGTCTAGGTTACGGATGTAACCTCCGTTCCCTGATGGAGGGAACAAGACGTTGTGTCAGAGAAGCGACACTAGGGGTCTCTCTTGAGCGCCGAATATGCCTCTGATCCATTGAAAAAAGGCCAATGAGAAGTTGGCAGTCAGTATTTGCATACCCTGCCCCCGGACATACAGGTATAAAGGCGAGGCAATTACTAGAGTTCATTCAGGATTTTTCTGAGGAGCCGGAAGTGGTTCTGGCCACTACAGCGGTTCGGCTCAGCGACGTGGCCGGGAAGACACAACGTCTCGTTCCCTCCATCAGGGAATGGAGGTTACATCCGTAACCTAGACGTTTCCCGTCTGTCGCTCTCTCCACGTTGTGTCGGAGAAGCGACACTAGGGGTCCAATTTAAATCCGCCATGCGCTGAGCCATGTACGTGTTCTGCTGACACAGGAGCGGGCAGGTATTTGTTACGTGCCATACGACCAGCTGTGTCAGACTCCACGTACCCTTCCCCAATGCCCCAGAAAAGTCGTCGGAATCCTTATGGTTACCCTAGGCAGGGGAACAAGGCGACGCTTGCCAACCTGGGAACGGGCCAAGCCTGGCTGGGCCTCTTTTCTCTCTATGTTTCTCGCATAGAGCAATAGACAGCCGGGGCCCTTACACGCACTGAGGGAAGGGGGTCTTACCCAATTCCCATTCTTCCAGGGGGGAAAAGACCCTGCGGAGACCACCCCTGCCCAACTGGGGAGGTACGGTGGTGAATACATCACATGTGTTTTTAGGCGACACGTGGAAGTGGCGCGGTGGCAGATCCAGCCTCAGCGAGGGTGGAGTTGCTACACACGGTGACCGGGGGACAGCCGAAACTTACCCAAGGAAAACGCGGGTCTGCTCGTAAGGGGACCGTATCGCGGAAAATACACACGGGGAGTCCGCGTAGGAAACCCTACTCTGTGGAGCACCTATTCCAGTACAGGGTAGATCTGAGTACCCGCAGTGGATTGGGTCGGCAAGTTCCTCTGCCGAACTGCGGACCCATGAAGGCTAGGGAGGAATCGACCAGGGATTCGCGTTGAGTGGAGTCTCCTGGGAAAAAAGACGCACTGTTTTACCGCAAGCGAGGGAAAGGGCGTATATGCAAGTGATTCACCCGGCCAGCCCATCAGTGTGTTACCGAGTTCTACTGGCTCGGACCTGAGAAAACACGGGATGAAACTGACTCAACCCTGAGATTGCAGTATCTCGCAAAGGTGTTGGGTGTCGCCCAACCCGCTGCTCTACAAATGTCTGCCAGGGAGGTACCCTTGGCCAGTGCCCACGAGGACGCAACACTCCTTGTCGAGTGAGCTCGGACCCGCAGGGGGGGGGGCACGGCCTGGGTGTGATAAGCCAATGAAATGGCATCTACAACCCCAGTGGGAAAGCCTCTGTTTGGAGACAGCGTTTCCTTTCCGCTGTCCCCCAAAGCATACAAAGAGCTGCTCAGAGCGTCTAAAGCTCTGCGTGCGGTCCAGGTAGGTACGCAAAGCACGTACTGGACACAGCAACGAAGGGGCTGGGTCTGCCTCCTCCCGGGGCAGCGCTTGCAGGTTCACTACCTGGTCTCTGAAGGGCGTGGTAGGAACCTTGGGCACATAGCGTGGTCGTGGTCTTAGAATCACATGAGTGTCTGCCGGACCAAACTCCAGGCAAGTGTCGCTGACAGAGAACGCTTGCAGGTCCCCGACCCTCTTGATGGAGGCGAGCGCAATCAGCAGGGCAGTCTTAAGAGAGAGGGCCCTGAGTCCAGCTGATTCTAGCGGCTCGAAGGGAGGTCTTTGGAGGCCCGCGAGGACTACCGAAAGGTCCCAGGAGGGGAACAGGCTTGGCCGGGAGGGATTTAACCTCCAGGGGCCTCTTAGGAACCTGATGATTAAGTCGTGCTTACCAAGGGACTTGCCGTTTACTGCGACATACACCTTTAGGGTGGAAGAGGACAGCCTCCCCTCCAGCCTCTCTTGCAGGAATAAGAGCACCGACCTAACTGCACACCTCTGTGGGTCTTCCACCCTGGAAAAATCAATCTGCAAACAAGCGCCACTTCTGGGCGTAAAGCTGCCTGGTAGAAGGGGCTCTGGCTTGGTTGATCGTGTCTATGACGGTAGGTGGTAGACCAGCTAGATCTTCCGCATCCCATTCAGGGACCAGACGTGGAGTTTCCAAAGGTCTGGATGCAGATGCCAGAGCGTGCCCTGCCCCTGAGAAAGAAGGTCCTTCCTCAGGGGGATTCGCCAGGGAGGGGCTGTCGCGAGGAGCACGAGGTCCGAGAACCAGGCCCAGTTGGGCCAGTAGGGAGCCACTAATGTGACTTGTTCCTCGTCCTCCCTGACCTTGCACAGCACCTGTGCAAGAAGGCTCACTGGGGGAAATGCATACTTGCGTAGCCCCGCGGGCCAGCTGTGCGACAGCACATCTGTCCCAAGGGGAGCCTCTGTTCGGCCGTACCAGAGCGGGCAGTGGGAGGTCTCTCGGGAGGCAAGAAGGTCTACCTGGGCTCTGCCGAACCGTTCCCAAATCAGCTGGACCGACTGGGGGTGGAGCCTCCACTCTCCGCTGGGTAAGCTTTGTCGTGACAGTGCGTCTGCTACCACATTGAGCTTGCCGGGAATGTGAGTGGCACGCAGTGATCTGAGTCGCTGCTGGCTCTAAAGGAGGAGATGACGGACGAGTCGTGACATGTGGCGAGAGCGTACGCCGCCTTGGCGATTTATGTACGCTACCGCAGTGGTGCTGTCTGACCTGATTAGGACGTGTTTGTCTCGAATTAACGGGAGAAACCGCCGCAGGGCAAAGAAGACAGTCAACAACTCTAGGCAATTGATATGCCAGCGCAGCGGGGCCCCTCTCCAACGGCCCACGGCTGCGTACCCTTTGCACACGGCTCCCCAACCCAATCTGGAGGTGTCGGGACACCTGCTGCAGGGGCACTCCTGCCTGTAGAAAGCAGAGGTCTGTCCAGGGTTTTAGTATTTTTCGGCAGGCAGGGGTGATTGTCACACGGTGCGTGCCGTGGCGCCATGCTCGTCTCGGGACTCGAGTCTGAAGCCAGTGCTGAATCGGTCTCATATGCATCAATCCCAGCAGCGTGGTCACGGTGGAGGATGCTATATGCCCCAGGAGCCTCTGGAAGAGTTTTAGAGGGACCGTAGTGCCTGGCCCGAATTTGGCAAGGCATTTCAGCACCGACTGCGCACGCTCGTTGGTGAGACGTGCGGACATTGAGACTGAGTCTAACTCCATGCCGAGAAAGGAGATGCTCTGGACTGGGGTGAGCTTGCTCTTTTCTCGGTTGACCTGGGGTGCCTGAGCACCTGGTCTCTGTGAGCGCATAGTAACTCTCGGGAGTGGGCTAGTATGAGCCAGTCATCGAGGTAATTGAGTATGCGGATGCCAGCTTCTCGGAGCGGGGCAAGAGCTGCCTCTGCGACTTTCGTGAAGAAGCGAGGGGACAGGAGACATGCCGAAGGGGAGGACTTTGTACTGAAACGCCTGGCCGTCGAACGCGAACCGTAGAAAGGGTCGATGTCCTGGCAAAATTGAGACGTGGAAGTACACGTCCTTCAGGTCTACCACTGCGAACCAATCTAGGTGCTGGACGCTTGTCAAGATACACTTGTGCGTGAGCATTTTGAACGGGAGTTTGAGCAGTGCTCGATTGAAAACTCGCAGGTCCAAGATTGGTCGTAAGCCGCCACCTTTCTTGGGTACAATGAAGTAAGGGCTGTAGAAACCCTTCTTCATTTCGGTTGGAGGGACAGGCTCTATCGCGTCTTTGAGTAAGAGAGTAGCGATCTCCGCATGCAGGAATTTGGCATGTTGGCCGTGCACTGTGGTAAAGTGGATGCCCGTGAAGGGGGGCAGGGGCCTGGCAAACTGAATTGCGTAACCGAGTCGGATGGTCCGGGCCAGCCAGCGAGACGGGTTGGGAAGTGAAAGCCACGCATCCAATCTCCGTGATAGGGGCACCAAAGGGACAGTTATTTTTGACGTACCCAGCGGGGCTTCACAGCGGGGTGGAGCAGGTAGTACGCCGTCGGGAGGCGCGGACGCGTCCCGAGGCTCTGGTGCTGAGAAAAGACTCAAAGCACTTACCTTGCTCCGGACATCCGGCAGGGGGCGGGTTGGTGACTAAGGAGGAGTTCCTGTAGTGGCGTCCTCTGGACTCGTCAGAACCAGCCGGCCGGGGAACAGTCGTGGGGCTGAAGGCTGGCCTGGGGCCGCGTCCAGCGTGCCGGGACTGTTGAGACCTGGGGGCAGAGTGCCGTGAGAATGGCATTTGCGGGCCAGATGACCCAGAGATAAAGGAAATAGCTCTTTTATTGAGAATTTGGGTACCACTGCCCCGGTTAAGGGGAGCGGCAAAAGAAAAGTTAAAGGAAAATTCTCCTCCCGTCCCTCCACCGTGAGAAGGAGTGGTCTTACCATCTCCGGAGCTAACGTCTTGGGCTCTGGGTCGTCCGTCTCAGGAGCGCCTGGGAGCCTTCTGGGTCCTCGAGGGGGTCCGTGAGACGGGGGGCGTCTGCTTCCTGCGGAGTGCTCGACGCGTGGGCTGAGAGCTGGGCCCAGGTTGAGGTGAAGCAGCTTGTCGTTTCCTCGCAGGGGGACGCCCTCGGCGAGCAGACAGGGCAGGGCCCGGGGCGGCAGGTTTGAGGCGGAGCAGGATATGTGATATCGTCTGTTTCTTCACCGTGGAGAACTGCTGGGTGAAGTCCTCGACGGTGTCGCCGAAGAGACCGAACTGGGAGACTGGGGCGTCGAGAAAGCGAAGCTTGTCGGTCTCACGCATCTCGACCAGGTTCAGCCATAGGTGTCATTCCTGGACCACGAGGGTGGCCATCGCCTGCCCGAGTGACTGCGCTGTGACCTTCGTGGCTCTGAGGGCGAGGTCGGTCGCTGAGTGCAGTTCCTGCAGCACATCGGGATCAGGGCTACCCACGTGCAGTTCTTTGAGCGCCTTGGCCTGGTGGACTTGCAGGAGGGCCATGGCGTGCAGGGCGGAAGCGGCAGTTCCGGCGGCGCTGTAGGCCTTCGCTGTCAGCGAGGATGTTGTCCTACAGGCCTTGGAAGGGAGTACAGGGCGACTGTGCCAGGTGGTAGGGTTTCCGGGGCATAGATGGAGCGCAACAGCCCTATCCACCGGGGGGATCATCATGTACCCGTGGGCCGAAGGCGGCAGCCCAAGGGAGTCATCCGCGTCAGACACCACGCTCTCCAATGCAGCGGCGAGCTCATCCACCTCTAGCTCTAGAGGATAGGCAAGCTGGCTGTGAGGCGAGCTGCTGTTGCCTCGAGCACAGACGGAAGTCAACGAGCGTGCCGGGGGACAGGTGGTCCGAGGGGGGGCACCCGACGGAGCCGCACCCGCTGCCATCCCTGAATCGCCTCCAGCGCCACTCACACCTTCCTCAATCCCGTGGGAAGAAGGAGCAATGCGAGGTGCGGCTGGAGTGTCTTGCTTACAGTTGTAAGCAAGCCGCGACCGCAACGTTGTCATGGTCATGTTCTCGCAGTGAGAACATGAACCATCCACAAACGCAGCCTCGGTGTGATCGCTGCCCAGACACACGAGACAACGCCTGTGGCCGTCTGAAGCGGAGAGCACTCTACCGCATCCAGGAACTACACAGGGGCGGAAAGGCATCTTTACAAAGACGCGTCCTGAAAAAGGACGTTCAACGCAGCTGTGTATTTGCTCTTTTAGAGAAAATTACTCTTTTAAAGAAAATCACTCTTTTAAAGAAAATCACTCTTTTAAAACTCGTCTGTTTTTATACTGCGCTGTCGAAGCGCCCAGGGGCAATATGCACTGCAGTGCAAGGAGAAGAATCGCCGCTGTAATGCACCCTCAATCCAACAGCATGCAGTAGCGTCAGAGGAATACAGGAACGGGTGTGTCACTGCGAACAGCATGCACAACCATCGGCTCTGAAGAAAATTTCTGAATGAACTCTAGTATTTGCCTCGCCTTTATACCCGTATGTCCGGGGGCGGGGTATGCAAATACTGACTGCCAACTTCTCATTGGCCTTTTTTAAATTGATCAGAGGCATATTTGGCGCTCAAGAGAGACCCCTAGTGTCGCTTCTCCGACACAACGTGGAGAGAGCGACAGACGGGGAACAAATACTATTGACTAATTACAAAAAATTGGTCTCATTCTTCAGAAAACCCACAAAAAAAAAAATTATTGTATTGTATGTGTTTATGATCTTATGATAAAGTATTAAAAAAAAAAAAAAAAAGTGTCGGTGAAGTGACTCTCTTGAGAGCCTCAGTTGCCTCTAAGCTTTGAGAAAGGCCAATGAGAATTGGCGAACAGAAATTGTATGTCCCTCCCCCGGACATATGGGTATAAACGCAGGGAATCGTGCATCTGTTTAGTCAGATTTTTTCTTTGGAGCCGAGCGGTTGTGTGTCCACCAAGCTGGTGTTCCACAACTGTTCCACTCCCCTCTACAAAGCTTTTGCTGTTGGACCTTACAGTGCGTTACCTGCGGCTTTCTCTTCTCTGCATTCATTTAAACTCTAAAAGAGTAACATATTTGGCGTTGAGCGTCTTTTTGAAGATACCCTTCTGCCTTTGTGTAGTTCCTGGATACGGCAGATATCTCTCCACCTCTGACGGTCTTAGATGCTGCCTCGTGAGTCTGGGCCGCAATCATACAGAGGCAGCGTTTGTGGATTGTTCTTGTTCTCAAGAGAACTTAACCATGGCAACGTTGCAAATGCGGCTTTCCATTTTGAAAGGAAATGCCACTCCAGCCGCCCCTGCATTGCACCTTTC
This sequence comes from Xyrauchen texanus, assembly GCF_025860055.1. Classification (NCBI taxonomy): domain Eukaryota; kingdom Metazoa; phylum Chordata; class Actinopteri; order Cypriniformes; family Catostomidae; genus Xyrauchen; species Xyrauchen texanus. The sequence continues at coordinate 32,860,193 of NC_068301.1, forward strand.
TCCCACGGGATGGAGGTCAACCCGGCTGGCAATAGAGGCGATTTAGGGAGTTCAGTGGGCACGGTTTCGCCGGGTAAAACCCCACGAACCACCTGCCCCCTCAGCATCGGACAGCGTTGCGGCATCTGATGCAGAAGACTAGACTGGGCTGCCAACTTCGGGTCTGCCCACCCAGATTGAGGCTGACGCGCAGATGGCCGACTTGCTTTCCAGGGCCGCCGTGAGCGTGGGGCTGGACTGGAACCCTCCGTCCTCCCCTCAACCCTCACAGCTAGATGATTGGTTCCTCGGGTCAGGGCACTGCTCACAGCCATGCCCCCCAGTCCCTTTTTTCCTTGAAGTGTATGATGAGATGACAAAGTCATTGAGGGTTCCTTTTACTGCCCTAATCCGACCTCCTCGCTCGTCCGCTCTCACTACCCTCGACGGCGGGGCGGCCCACGGGTACACAGAGGTCCCTCAGGTGGACAAAGCGGTTGCGGTGCAGCTGTGCCCGCAGAACGCGGCCACCTGGCGGGATCGTCCAACACACCCCTCCAAGGCCTGTAGGACAACATCATCCCTCACGGCGAAAGCCTATGGTGACGCTGGACAGGCAGCTTCCACCCTGCATGCCATGGTCCTCTCCTGCCAGAAGCCTGTGGTCAGCTAAGGAACGTCGCCTTGTTGTACCAACACAAAGAGGCACCAAAACACTTTCCCGGACTCTCAGTTTCATCATACCACTTTGGTGGAATGACCTTTCCAACTCCATCCGTGAAGCTGACTCACTCTCTATCTTCAAAAAATGGCTAAAAACACATCTTTTCCAAGAGCACTTAACCAGTCAATACATTTTTTTTTAATAAACAAATAAATAATTGTTGCACTTAAATCTGTTTTGAATGCTATTCTGATGCTAGTAAAACTTTGTAGTATGGCACTTATCATACAAATGTCTCCTTAAGATGATTCGCTTATGTTTTCCTCTTTTGTAAGTCGCTTTGGATAAAAGGGTCTGCCAAAAAAATAAATGTAAATGTAAATGTAAGTTCACCAGGCCAAGGCGCTAAAAGATCTGCACTTGGGTAGTCCTGATCCTGACGTGCTGCAGGAACTGGACTCAGCAACTGACCTCGCCCTCTGGTTCACGAAGGTCATAGTGCGGGCACTCGGACAGGTGATGGCCACCCTCGTGGTCCAGGAACGACATCTGTGGCTGAATATGGTCGAGATGCACGACACCGACAAAGCATGCTTTCTCAACACCCCCATCTCCCAGTTTGGCCTATTCTGCGACACCGTCGATGACTTCGCCCAACAGTTCTCGGCGGTAAAGAAGCAGACGGAAGCAATCCAGCACATCATGCCTGCTTTGCGCATCTATTTGGACCGCACATGGAGCTCTAGATGATTCTGAGCGGCTCTTTGTTTGCTGTTGCAGACAGCGGAAAGAGACGCTATCCCCAAAAGAGGCTTATCCACGAGGTCATCAAAGCCCTCGCCCAGCCTATTAGACCCAGGCCGTGCTCGCCCTCTTGCGGGTTCGAGCACGCTCTATGAGGAGGGTGGCATTCTCATGGGCATTGACCAATGGTGCCTCTCTTGCAGATTTAGGCAGAGTAGCAGGCTGGCAACACCCAATACTTTTGCGAGATCTATAACCTCAGAGCTGTATAGGCAATGCACAGTTTATACAGTGAACAAAATAACCCTTCAGCAGTAGCAGAGCTTTCATTTGATATATGACTTGTCCATTTAGGTGCCATGTGAAAGACTTTTATTTTCGCATAAATATTTTATCCCCATTACCTCTAGAGGGCACTAATTTCTGACACAAATGTTTTAAGGCCTAATTTAGTTATTTTATGCAACGTAAATGCAGAAGTGATTGTTATTTCTTAAAAGTTATGATTCTAATCTTTCAAATGATACCTTATTTGCCTGACTTATGTATACAGGGATTTTAACGATTTAAGTGTACACTTTTTTTCAGGATATAGTGCCTTCCTTATGGACCCACCGGCTTTGAGTAAGAATCAAGAAATTGTGGCTGTGTGGAATATCCATAAGCCCTTGCGATTGAATAAATTATGTATGTTTTATCAAAACAAGGGAGCTTATGTAGAAAAATTATAATTTTATATAAAAATGTATACTGTAAATTTGTTTTAATTTGTATGACTATTTTTGTTGTTTTGTTGTAGCTGGTTTATACAGTAGTTGTGATTTGTGTCTTAATTAGTGTTATCTCTGATGAAGTTGGAGCTTGTTAAATATAAGTAATTCAATTGTACGTTACAAAAGTGCAGATTTATGTGCACTAAGATGTACTGAGGAAACCCAATGTGCCATAATTCTAACCAAAATTCCAGGCATACATTTTATAACGTGCTATAACGTCATTTAAATAATTAAATAAAATCAATGATACTTTAAAAATATATGAGTTAAGTTTACTTGTAACTAGTAATCATTAAGTTCAATTTACTTGAGCCAAATAAGTAAGTTTACTTAAAAAAAAAGCATGCAAACTCTCTGCCTTAAAAAATCTATTTTACAACTGACTAAACTGAGGAGATCATTTCAAAATCACAGCTTTTCAGCGAACATATTATTATAGGAATGTTTTTTAATCATATATTATAATAATAATATAGCTAAGAATATTTCTGCATTCATAGCTTTGTGTTGTACTTTCGTTTAATTGATTATTATAACTAGCTGGTTTACTAGAAATAGTGTACTCATACCAAGCTAGCTTTGAACCTGAAGGCTAGTTTTGTTCAATATCATGTTTTAGTTATATATTTAGAGGACCTTGCTAGTGCTAGCTGACTAATCTGTCAAATCTAGCACAACAGTATGCCAGCTTTCTGCCACCACCTACTGCAAATGCGCTGTCATGTTTGTAAACAATGAGATTGGTCTATTGTTAATAACAAAAAATAGATATGAAACATAGTGGGGTTTTAGTGTACATGCATTATAATAATGCTACCATTGTATTTTTTGTAATCAAAGAAAGACTGAGCTGAAACTGACAGAGGGAGAGTTACAGCAACTCTGATGCCAGTAGATATGAGCAAGCAAGGACAGATGAGGATTTTAGCACAGGTTTGAACAGAACAGATATTGTGACATTGGAAAACAGTCCATGTTTTCCAATTTCATGTCTCACCAATGCTTCAGGTTTGCCTGCTGCACCCTGGCATAATTTCTTAAAGCCATGTCGCTAGTGGGTGTGGCATCAGCCAAAATGTAAAAAAAAAAAAAATGGTATGAAGAAACACTCATGAGTAAAATACACAGTTGATGCTTAACTTTGAATTTACTGTGGAAGCATGTGTGTGTAATCTATGCATCACAACCATACAAGTGTGAACGTGAGTCTGCAGGTACAAAGCACATTTGTTCTCTTCATGAGCACATTAGATTTAAAGTGGAGTGCAGATGATACAGGCAGTTTGCCAACATAAAAACTGTGGTATTTGAGAAATGCAGCAAAACTAACTTCCGATGTAAGAAACACTAAATTTATTTGAATAGTATGCTATTCCGGTGAATCTCACGAAAACATGCTCAGGTCGCATTAAACCATAAAAATGTATATATATACAGTATATATGTATATTTTCTAGAGCAATTCGTTTTCCTAAAAATGTATGTCCCCATATATTGACTGCGGGACTACATTTTTATATTTTTAAAATGACAAATTTTAAATAATACCAAGCTATAGAAATTTTTTATTTTTTTGTGTATCAAATTGTTTCCAGGAGTGTTGGTTATTCGTGATTTTGAGATGTTACAGACATTAGATCAGAAATTAGCATAATTAATTCTGATGGCCAGCATCATCCAATCACTGCCAACCAAGTTAAAATAAAATGTAGCATTATATATTCTGAATCTATGTATTGATTATCATTGTCCCATGTCTGCCAAACATGTTGAGTGATCCAAACATCATCTGCAGCCTGAAACTGAACTATTGGTCTGATTATAGATGCATAGAAAGCTATTGGATGCTCCCTTGTTCCACATTTTGGGAATGACTTAACCTCCAGTGTGCTGTCTGTCTGCACTGGTCTCAGAACAGTTCGAAATGCATCTGATTTTCATCCTAACTCCATATAAAGCCTCTCAAACAACATTTTAGCTTTTGGATTAACCCATTGTTTGTCAATGTGATAATGCACAGTAAATATAGGATTTCTAAAGGAAAAATGCACTAAAGTTCACATTAGTTTACATTGTGATAAGCAGCGTCGGCATTGGGACCCAACTATGAAGCTGTTTAAGAGGACTTAACTGGATTTTTAGTACTGTAGTAAACCAGAATCAAAACATACGGCAGCTGAGTGACTAAAACACTTGATGAGACAGACACAAAGTGCTTTTTGTCTGAGCATCTGTGTGTGTGTTTGTGTGTGTGTGTGTGGACTGGAATAATCATCCATTATATTATTGTGTTATGCTATTGTGTAAGTCAGCTACAACTAGGTATCAAAAAGCATTTATGAATAGGATCCAACAGGGCTAAAGGCACATCTTTTGGAAATTGTACTTTTTTTCTGTTCACAAGGTGTATTAACATTTATTTAAATTTTTTTGTTGAATATTTATGGAGCAACATCATTTGTTGCAAAAATAAATAATAACAGAAAGTTGTTTTGATGAAAATTATTATTATTATTTTTTTTAAGTTGCGAGGAAGCCTTTTACCCCACATTTGGTTCAAAAGGCCCCCAGGGGGTTTACTGTGATATTGTGTAAATATAGAGACAATAGTTATAGTGCACAATTTGTCAACTTAGCCAAATAACTTTTATACAACATGATGTTTTTTTGTGTAACAAATTAAGATAATGCTTATTTAAAATAACCACTTCAGAAAAGGGTTAACCATTTTCTGTTCACTTCTATCACATTTGGCATTTCATAACATCTCATGTATTCTACTCCATTGTCATAAAAGTTAAACACCATTGTGATTGGGTCAGTCATTGTGAGCCCATTTTGAATATTTTCTTGATCACATCTATTCGCCCCACGTAATAAAAACAATGTGTTTAGCCTCTGTAACAGGGGGGCGTTTTACCCAAAATATCACCTTTCACTTTTTGGACAGTTATTAAAAAAACTTTTGATTTAATACCCTTGAACAAAAGTATTTTGTCTCAAAATAAATGTGATCATTTCAGGGATTTTCATTAGCTACATAAATTAGCATTTAATATTAGATCAAATTACCTCAAAATAAATATTTAGACATTGTACACATGGATCAGGACAAAATTTCTGCGGCTGTTTTTGATGTTGTTTAGTGTTTTAGGAGAAAATAAAATCAAAAGAGCCTTTTACCCCAGGGGGGGGGCTTAATCCCCATTGTACCCCATGCACAAAAAGAATGGCAATTAATTGTATGTAAATTTGTGTTTATACATGCTGTGTGTTGCATACTCTCCAGCAATGCTGTCAAAGGTGTGTCATGTCTCATACTCTCAGTGCACCCACCTAAAATATTGAGCATGCTCTTGCCTGTGCAGTTCTAGAACTGTTAAGAAAACAAGAACAGGCAGAGAGACAAAGTGAATTGTGATCCCCACATGGACACACCTTTCTCAATTGGACTCCTACTGTACTTTTGAAAGCTTCCTGGAAAGAAAAATGCACAGTTAACTAGTGCATACAGTTTCACTGTAAAAAAGAATACTGTATACTTTTATTGCGGGCCTATTAGTTACTCTTTAAGCTGATTAATGGGGAAATATATACGGTGAGCCTACCTGCTTTTTGCATACTAAACTCTTAAAAACAAAAACATTAATACAAGTTTAAGTGAAAATCATTTCAACTTGAAATCTGTGAAATTCTATGCTGAGAATTCAGGATGTGTTCTCAAAGGAGCAATAACTCTCTGCTGTTCCAATAGTTTTATCCATCAACAAAAATGTGTAATATGGAAACCTGAAAAGGAGTTGTATGAAACTAGATCGTCTCCGCCCCGTTAGGTTTACTGTCTGCAAGCGTCGAGTTACAGAAGTATTTTTCCCATAGCAGTCTCTGACACGGAAGGTGGATTTGGGGTGTGTGGGTGTGTGTCTCGCTGAGGGGGAGGATTCAGGATGTCAGTCAAGATGTGATGGGACGCTGAGAGAGTAAAGTAACAATTACTGCACGACGGGAAGAGGGAAGTTTTTCAAGAGCGAAAATAAAAAGGTCAAATGGCGACAAAGGTTTGAGGTTCACATTATATGCTACTATATGTCCACGATTGATGATGTACATTTATATCAGGATTCATGAATGTCTTGAGTGTTTTACTAAAGCTGCGCTTCGGTTTGTTCTTCTGACGCTTCATCGCGTTTAGTATTTGCCAACAATCTCTCAAACTGAGGTGTAATATATGTTATTTTCAAAGAGACTACAATTTGTTTTATAAAGGTCATTGTATTTCATTAAGTTTTTACTTGACATTGACCCTCATTTTCTTTTCTTTTCTTTTCTTTTAATTTTCTTGCGTTTTAGAAAAGTAAGTGCCACTGACTGTGCACCGACTAACAAAGTTATTTACAGTTCCTCCCATCTTAGAAACGTGGGCACTGTTATATTAATTTAGTCCATATGACTCGAGTAATTCAAATCAATCAAGCATACACAATTTTGTCAGTGAAAACAACACAATAGATGTGTGTCAAAACATATAGTGTCAAAACATAGTGAGGTAACTTAGTTCCCTTTGCTCACCCTTCTGAACGCGCTTGATGTCCAGAAGTGCGGTCTAGTTAGGCAGCGTACTAGATTTTGAGCCACAGTCATTGTGTAGAACTGGAAATCACGGGTATTCAATCAGATTCTTTGAGTTGCTGCTCTTCGACAGAGGCATATAAGACGAAGTTTGCCTTCTGGGATGGCTATGTAGAGTAGCCTAGTGGTTATGCGTAAAAAGTGTGTGTCATGTCTCATACTCTCAGTGCACCCACCTAAAATACGTGTATATATATATATATATATATATATATATATATATATATATATATATATATATATATATATACGTTATGCTCATGAATGAATGATCATCCATGATGTGAAACGTTAGCTACTAAAATGAATGGCATAGCTCAGCCTTCATCATGGGAGGGTTCATTTTGAATGTATTTCACTACAGATTACAGAATTCCTGTTGTAAAATGTAATTTTTAATGTATTCCATTAGATTACTCCAGGTCAGTATTCTAAATACTTTGGATTACTTCTTCAGCACTGGTAGATTTTTTCACTCGTTTTGATTATAAAAACTCTGTCAGTAGGCTACAGTGAGAAAAAAAAAACACATGTTAAAAATCCATTCTCTGAAAAACCTAAATATCTTATGCAGTGTTGGATCTAAAACAGGATAATGCAAATTGATCTTGTTTTAAGGATTTTTTTTATATTTTTTTATCAAGAATATGATTTTTGCCCTTATATCAAAGGTCTTACTAGAGAAATTATGATCCAACGTGAATTTTCTTGATATAAAAATATGATCGTGTCTGGTAACATGTGCATGTAAAATGGCTAGAAATAGCATTTTAGCTTAGCATAAAGCTGACAATTTACACAAGTTTTATTTCTATTTCTTCTGCTCCAAACTTACTTCAAACTTACTTCTCTGTCTGCTCGTATGAATGTAACATCATAAGAAAGTGTTTCACCGCTGTTCAAATGCACTTTGGATCGCATCATTTATATGTAGAAATGTTTTCCATCTGAAAGGACTAAATATGAAATTAAAGAAATGACAATAAAATGCTAATTAATCTGTTCAGTAATCAAAATACTTTTTAATGTAACTGTATTTTAATGACCAATTATTTAAATTGTAACTGTAGTGGAATACAGTTACATATATTTTGATGTTAAATACGTAATCCATTACATGTATTCCCTTACTCCCCAACTGATCATGGCCAGTGTTCACATATTTGGAATACTACATACCTAGGCTGTTTCTAGCTTTAAGCACTAGCCTATAAGTGGACAACTAGGGCCCCCAAGCCCAAAGCAAATTATATATATATATATATATATATACATATATATATATAAAAAAAATACTAAAAAGATTCAGGAGGCTGTTATTGCTTAATTAGACACACAGTGTATAGGGGCCCCCCTTGTGGCCAGAGAGGAAAGAGAGAATGTAACTTGGCAAGGAGAGAGCATGTTTTCAAATAGGATTTCACTTAGGACACTTACTGTGTCCCGATTTGTTGTCATGGTCTTCTAGCCAATTGTCTAAACTGAATTATACATGATTTTTATTATACAAAAATACATATATTTTTGAATTTGAAAAAGTTACAGAAGTCTGGACTGGTGACTTCATAGCTAGTTACGGCCATGGTCTCCTCAGATTTTTTTAATTGTTTGCAGTTAAGGTTAGAACATGTCAGTGTCAAAGTGATAAATGTTGGCCTGCTGCATCCAAAAGTTTTTATTTTGTGTGTGTGTGTGTGTTTTACAAATACGCTTGACAACATACAGTAAATGTGTTTTAAGTGGCATCCTAACTGACTTTCATCTTAACAAAACAGGAAATGGTTGCCATTATAAGTGCTCAGCTTAGATAAATAAAGTTCAGAGGGCTGGCAGTTATGACCTGACATGCAGGTATTTCTGGTATACCCAATAATTGTGTGAGAGAGAGCAAGCAAGGTCTGAATAGTTTACAAAGTCCATTGATTGTGCTCTGCTTTGTATAGTTTTGCAGAAAGAGAGAGAAAACACACAATTTAGATATTTTGAGTGAAATGATCAACATACAACAAACATGTTATTCCAGTCTGAGTTTTTTAAGTGTCACGGTGGTGTAGCAGGGATGCGGACCCAAACGCAGAGTTCAAAATCTAAAATACGTAATTTTTTTTTAATGATTTATTTATTTATTATTTTATTTATTTTTCTCCCAATTTGCAATGCCCAATTCCCACTACTTAGTAGGTTCTCGTGGTGGCGCGGTTACTCACCTCAATCTGTGTGGCGCTTCTGAGACAGTCAATCTGCGCATCTTATCACGTGTCTTGTTGTGCATGACACCGTGGAGACTTACAACATTGGAGGCTCATGCTACTCTCCGTGATCCACGCTCAACTTACCACGCTCCCCATTGAGTGTGAGAACCACTAATCCAGGGGTGGTAGTCAGCGTCATTACTCACTGAGCTACCCAGACTAAACTGGGTCAGAGGAAAAAAGGAACGACTGAACCAGGGACCATATTGGGGATCGGGATCAACAGGAATACTATAAAAGACATACAGGACAGACTTGAGAACAAGATACACGTCACAGGGAACAAGACAATCTGTACTTGACAGCAGACATGAGGAGACTTAAATAGAGAGAGAAATCAACAGGTTAAGAAGACAGGGCAGGTGTGACTAATAAACTAATAATAGACAAACAAGGAGGCAGGGTATGACGTAAGACCGAGAAGCAAGCAGGCAAAACATCCGATTGGCATGAGCGCACATCACCAAGACAATGAGGCGATATACTGTACACTCATGTCAATCGACAAACAAGATGAGAGCAGACACATGTGTGAGTTTTCGGACACACACACACCCAACACCTTATCAAAGTGACCGAACCTCAGCACAATCCTGAAGACAGCTCGCAACTCGGGCGTGTGGCTCAAAACGAGCATAATGAGTGCCCGCAGACACGAGAGACAGACAGGAAGACTGATATAGATTATTGACATGAGTGCATGTAGCCAAGATGACACAAGCGTGATTCACCCATGTTAATAACAGACAGACAAGGAGTATGAATGTCCCGGTACCAACACAGACCGGAACTGATCTAAACTGGAAGTCAGGAACCAGACACCATACTCTAGACATGAAACACAACAGATTGAAGAGCGCGTGGCTGGGAATAAAACAGAGACCGTGCGCTCACACAAGGACAGACATGGGCGGATATGCCACGGCCCCGTCAGACCAAAACCCAGACTGACAGAGAGATGGGACTGTGACATTAGGCCCTCACCCCATTTCCTTTTGATATTAGACCAGTTATCTTTTACACACAGTTATAGTTTAGAAAACTATGCATTTTACTTGTGTTCACATGAGACTTGAAATAATTAAGTTTTCTGCTATTGACGTCAACCCATGAAGAGGAATGTGCACTCTTGCACACATTGTACAAGCCAGTAAGAACGCAGTTCCCCGTCTGTCGCTCACTATGACAATGTGTCAAAGAAGCGACACTAGGGGTCTCTCTTGAGAGCCTTGTGCATCTCTGAACTCTGAAAAAGCCAATAAGAAATTGGCAGACAGAATTTGCATGTCCCGCCCCCGGACATACGGGTATAAAGGGAGGGAAATGCATCTGTCCATTCAGAATTTTTCATCGGAGCCGAACGGTTGTGTGATCAGCGAGCTGCATTCACAAGACTGTTCACTTCATCTCTGCAAGAGCGTATGCTGTTGGATCTACGGCGCATATCAGCGGCTTTCTCCTTCTCTGCACAGCAGAGCAGCTTTGCACCTGGGTGCTTTGACAGCACTTTTTAAAAGAGAATATTTTCCTAAAAGAGTTTATTTCTCTAAAAGAACAATACACAGTGGGTGTTGAACGTCCTTTTCAGGACGTGTCTTTTTAAAGATGTCTTTTTGTCCCTGTGTAGTTCCTGGATGCAGTCGAATTTCTCTCCAATTCTGACAGTCATAAGAGCTGCCTTGTGTGCCTGGGCTGCGATCACACGCAGGCAACGTTTTATGAATGGTTCATGTTCTCAGCGCGAGAACATAGCCATGGCAATGTTGCGGTCGCAGCTTTCTTTCCTTATGAGAGAAAGCCCCTTCAGCCGCCCCTGCGCCGCGCCTCATTCCTACAAGATTGGGGCCGGAGTGGCTGGCGATGAAGCCGATTTGGGGCGCACAGCGGGCTCTGTTTCGCCGGGTAAATCCTCACGAATCACCCGCTCCCCAGCACGCTCGTTTGCTTCTATCCGGGCTCAAGGTGAGAGCGGCTAGCCTCATGGCCAGTCTGTTTATTCCCTCAGAACCCTCGAGATGACGATTTCACCGCTGCATCAGAGAGCATCACAGCGGTGTCTGATGCTGATGACTCGACTGGGCTGCCACCTCCGGGTCTGCTCGTCCAGTGTGAGCCTGATGTGCAGATGTCCGCTATGCTTGCCCGGACCGCCATGAGCGACAACTTCACCCAGCAGTTCTCAGTGGTGGAGAAACTGACGGAGGCCAGTACCGCCGCCATACCAGCGTGGGCCATGCTCCGTCTGCTCGCTTTCTACGGTTCGCGTTCGACGGCCAGGCGTATCAGTACAAGGTTCTCCCTTCAGAATGTCACTGTCCCCTCGCGTCCTCACGAAGGTCGTAGAGGCAGCCCTTGCCCTGCCAGGGGAAGTGGGCATCCACATACTCAACTACCTTGATAACTGGTCATCCTGGCCCACTCCCGAGAGTTACTATGTGCCCACAGGGACCAGGTGCTCAGGCACCTCAGCCGCCTAGGGCTTCAGGTCAACTGGGAAAAGAGCAAGCTAGCCCCAGTTCAGAGCATCTCTTTTCTCAGCCTGACTCAGTCTCAATGGTAGCGCACCTCACCAACGAGCGCATGCAGTCAGTGCTGAAATGCCTCACCTTGTTCAAGCCAGGCACTGCGTTTCCTCTAAAACATTTCCAGAGGCTCCTGGGGCATATGGCATTATCAGTAGAAAGATCTCTTTAGTGTCCTAAGTTTTTATAACTGTGACCTGAATTGCCTACCGTCTGTAAGTTGTTAGTGACTTAACGGCCGTTCCACAGGTGCATGTTCGTTAATTGATTATGGTGCATTGAACAAGCATTGCTTAAACCCTTTACAATAAAAATCTGTATAGTTATTTGGATTTTTACAAAATTATCTTTAAAATACATTGTCCTGAATAAGTTTATATACAGTATATACACTCACCTAAAGGATTATTAGGAACACCTGTTCAATTTCTCATTAATGCAATTATCTAATCAACCAATTACATGGCAGTTGCTTCAATGCATTTAGGGGTGTGGTCCTGGTCAAGACAATCTCCTGAACTCCAAACTGAATGTCATAATGGGAAAGAAAGGTGATTTAAACAATTTTGAGCGTGGCATGGTTGTTGGTGCCAGACGGGCCGGTCTGAGTATTTCACAATCTGCTCAGTTACTGGGTTTACAAAGAATGGTGTGAAAAGGGAAAAACATCCAGTATGCGGCAGTCCTGTGGGCGAAAATGCCTTGTTGATGCTAGAGGTCAGAGGAGAATGGGCCGACTGATTCAAGCTGATAGAAGAGCAACTTTGCCTGAAATAACCACTCGTTACAACTGAGGTATGCAGCAAAGCATTTGTGAAGCCACAACACGCACAACCTTGAGGCGGATGGGCTACAACAGCAGAAAACCCCACCGGGTACCACTCATCTCCACTACAAATAGGAAAAAGAGGCTACAATTTGCAAGAGCTCACCAAAATTGGACAGTTGAAGACTGGAAAAATGTTGCCTGGTCTGATGAGTCTCGATTTCTGTTGAGACATTCAGATGGTAGAGTCAGAAATTGGCGTAAACAGAATGAGAACATGGATCCATCATGCCTTGTTACCACTGTGCAGGCTGGTGGTGGTGGTGTAATGGTGTGGGGGATGTTTTCTTGGCACACTTTAGGCCCCTTAGTGCCAATTGGGCATCGTTTAAATGCCACGGCCTACCTGAGCATTGTTTCTGACCATGGCCATCCCTTTATGGCCACCATGTACCCATCCTCTGATGGCTACTTCCAGCAGGATAATGCACCATGTCACAAAGCTCGAATCATTTCAAATTGGTTTCTTGAACATGACAATGAGTTCACTGTACTAAAATGGCCCCCACAGTCACCAGATCTCAGCCCAATAGAGCATCTTTGGGATGTGGTGGAACAGGAGCTCGTGCCCTGGATGTGCATCCCACAAATCTCCATCAACTGAAGGATGCTATCCTATCAATATGGGCCAACATTTCTAAAGAATGCTTTCAGCACCTTGTTGAATCAATGCCACGTAGAATTAAGGCAGTTCTGAAGGCGAAAGGGGTCAAACACAGTATTAGTATGGTGTTCCTAATAATCCTTTAGGTGAGTGTATATATATATTAGTTTATAAATTAATTCGTTATTTTAATTGTAATTTAATTTGTTAATTTATAAAGAATATCAAGATAGAATCTCAAGATTACACTTGAACAAAATGTGCCTTTACATGAAAATATAAAAATATTGATATTTAATAAATAAATAAACGTATTACATCTGGTCAAAATTTGCATATCTTTTACCTATTAATTTTGTATGCTTGCTTGGAAATGACCACTGGAAACAGATATCACCAGACTGAAGCCTATATAATAATTTCCAAATATTGATAGGAAAATATCTTATGTATTTGCTTATGCTCAAATTGATTGTGTTATTGAAATACATATATTTTCTTTCACTACCTGTCCAAGTCAGTTATAATTTTTATTGAGATTGAGCAAAGAAGGTCAGAGATCAAGACTTTGTGCCTTTATTTATAAGACAGTTGTAACAATAGAAGCCAGTCAATTGAGGGAACAAGTTTGCGTGTTGTGATATCTTTTAAAATAATCATGTAATTTGTCATCTTTATAAGGATGTATTTGATGATTTGAAATTACATTTTTGTCTACTTCTAGTCATTTTGAATTGTTTTGAAGAAGAGACATAGTACCAGTGGAGGGCCATGCATTAAAACTCTAGGCCTTCAGTGTGATTCCTACCATTAAGAAAACACAGTTTCACAATGAATAAGACACCTTATGCTTTGGGCATCTTATATTATTTCGTAGATCACTAGTAATACCAATTGACATATTAAAAACAAGTCCACACATGAAAGCCAGAACTTGAAAAGACATTTAATGCTCAAGCAAGCCTAATTTTAACTGTAGCATGACTGTTTTGTGAAATTAATATCTCCCGAACAGACATTCAAAAATCATAATTTTTCATATGAATCTACCAAGGAGCTTTATAATACCTGGAAAAATCGATCTAATAATATTTGCAATTTAAATGTTGCTTGCAATAAATTAAATTTCGTCAGGTTGCATTCAGTTCAAGCTGGATGTGGGATATTCCTATTTGATATCTCCGACCCTAAATGCATTAAATTCCCCAATATTCTGAACTGCAATGCTCCTGTTAGCTTAGCAGGGGTTTGACTCTCATTAGAGATGTCTCCTAGCACCCAGCTGATAAACAATCCTGCAGCACTACCATTTGTGCCTCAGGTGTACGATTATCAAGAGATTATAATGTTTTATACACCTGTTTCTGCAGGCATTTGTTAAACAATCTTTAATATCATGCAATGTGGAGACAAACTCAACAAACTCTGGAGAAATTGCCACTGCATAGTGCCTCTGTCCCAGACAATTTGTTCTCATCTGTGTTAATAAAAGCTACATTTACTATTTTCTTTCTTTTATTCTTTGTCTCTCTCGCTTAATTCTGTAGCTGTCCAACCTGGAGAATGCCATTAACACCTTGGTCACAAACTTCCATTCTGCTTCTTCTGACAGTCAGCCTACGCTGAAGGCAGATGAGTTTAAGAAACTCCTCTCCTCCCAGCTGCCAAATTTGGTCAAGGTAAAACCCCATTTTGCCATTCAATCCTGCAGACAAGTATGACTCAAAACTGCTAACAGTCATTTGCGGTGAATGCTTGAAGTATAGTGCTATGGATTGGTTGGTTTCATGGAGAAGTTTGTGCCCTTAAACAGAGGTGTGGTCTGGTTACACAGATCAGTTTGAACGCTGGTTATACTAGAAAAGGACACTGGGTGTGGCTCTATTGACGGCACAAAATGGTGGTTGCAGTTGATTTGTTCTTAGTCAGGCTGACGCAGCTCTTCAGTTACCAGATCATGTTATGGCAGGCCTTCTACAGCTTGACAAGACAGATTTTTTTTATTCATTCTACAGTTGTTGAATGAAGTAACTATGAAAAACAATGCTAACATGGCATGTACAGTAACATGAATAGTGCTTCACTGAAGCTGTATTTTAATGCTAACATGCTTGTTAATATTGTGCATGTTTTTTTAGACTTAAAATCAGTTGCTAGACTTTACCATTTAGAGGGAATACTTTGGCACAGAATTCATAACTGTATAGCTCTTGTATATGATTTTCCAACTATAACAATGAATTTAATAATGAATGTATTTTGTTTATAAAAACAATTTGTAACAGCGTTTTTCACAATAGAAATTGTTCTGACATAAATGAAAAGTATGAATGTGTTGTTAACATTTACTTTATTTGAAATTGCTGAGGCATTCTTAAAGCAATGAGTGAACTTTTCATTTTTAGATTAAAGTTTGAAAAATTGATTACGCCTGCGGAGATAACCACTAGAGAAGCAATGATGCTGCATTGAAATTACCTACTTAAAAGGGAACCTTTATATGGAACCATA
Organism: Xyrauchen texanus; assembly: GCF_025860055.1. NCBI lineage: Eukaryota > Metazoa > Chordata > Actinopteri > Cypriniformes > Catostomidae > Xyrauchen > Xyrauchen texanus. Next base: position 32,875,700 of record NC_068301.1, read on the forward strand.
CTTACAAACATCTACAATGTGCCACATGAGGGCGACAAAGTGCAAATGTTCACTTTGGATAAAAATATCTCCAATTGACAAAATGTAAATATAAATGGATTCCACTCTTTTGTGCTCTAGACGGATAGTATTGGAGAAGTGCTGAAGCAAATCGGGGTGAAAGAGGGGGAAGGCATCAGCTTCAATGCCTTCTGGAGCTTGATCCAGAATTTGGCCACCACCCAGCATGGTCTGCTGAGCAATGAGAAGATTTCCAAATGCACCTGCCTTTTACAATGAGCCGTTGGCTTCAACCACTATTGCCAACAAGTCCTGGTCTCTCTCTATCTCTGCATTTACCCCACACCACTATCCATCATATTTTTACAAAACACTTCCCTAATAATTCCAATAAAATAATGTTGCCAAAATAAATACACCTTGTCCATTATTTTGTCTGTAAATAAGCTGTTTTTACAGTGTATTGAGCATTACAGCAATCATCTCTCTTCCATCTGTATCATTTAAATATCAAGTAAATCTTATGTACACAAGTCATCTGGTCATGAACCTATTGAGCGCAGCACTTTTCCAGGTTTCTTGGTTCTGGAAAGGTTTCTTTTTGTCCATTAATTTCTTCAATAGGGATTTCATAAATCCTTAACAAAAGCGTTCTAAACCATAAAAACCAACCAGCTCCATCCTGAATTACCACTTTCTACGTTTTGTTGCAGTTTCCTGGTGAAATGAACACTAGCGGCGCTACAACAACCGCATATTTTATTCACTTTCAACAGGTACTATGGCTTTTTATGACTTTATAGACACATATTTTTCACTCTATTACACAAAAACGTCTACTGTATGTCATTATATCAAACTACTTTATTCTAATGCATCATTTGAAAATGATACACTTTAACGCTTGTATTACAGATCCACCTACATTTACACACTTATTTCAATTTGATTAACTTCCACGATAGCTCGGACTTTGGACTCAGAGAACAAGCCTTAAACCCACCTCAAATTGAAAGTGAAGCAAAAGTGCTATAGAGGTGACAAAATTATTTTGATTCATTAAATGTGCTTTTAATGTTGCATTTGCTTTTAAAACATTATCGGTTAGGTTTAGGTGCTGGTTTGGGGTAAGGATGTCTTTTGTTCACCTCTCATTTATCTTTTTGAGCACAATTGGTTAGGTTTTGAGTTAGGGGGGTACTTTTTACTCATTAAAACATCCATCTAATATTCATCTTTAAAACCTTGTATGATTACAACATAATTGCACTCGCTTTTGGCACCCCCTGCTTGACATTTCACTGGGAAACGTCAGCCAAATGTGTAACAAAGCACATAATTTTGGTTTGCAAAAATGTTGCCATTGTCACGTAAATTTCATGAGACCAGTAGTGTAGTTCTTCACCAGGAATTCTGCTATTAAACACACTTTTTAAAAATAAAATTGAAATAACAGACTAGATTAACATTCAACAGAAGCATATACCATTGATTAACATCCACTAGGTCTGTCTTTAAAGCTCTACAAATTATCTTTATAAATCAATTCCCCTAAATGAATGGGATGTTTAGTTCTAGAAACAGACTGTGTGCTCTGTTGCCCCTAGATTAACTACTTTATATACAAGAAGTGAATGGAGTGCACTTTACTTTCACTTATAGCTGGAGTTGCAGTTTCTCACACAAGTACATTTAACATGATAGTTTGAACCTGTGAATTGCTCTGTTAGATTTATATGACCTGGGTAACACTAGTGTAGCATTTAACACTACTGGTCTAAACTACACTGTTGCCATATTAGTCTAAAGCATGTGAATCATAATTCAGACAAAAACTAAGAGGTTTTATTTATATTTTTGTAACTCTGCTCTCTTTTTTTGTTAGCCAAAAAAAGATTTTTTCCAGAATTATTGTGTAATAAAATTCACATATGTCACTGATGAAATCATTTTTATGTTTTAAATCTGTTATTTAGAATCAATAATGGCATTTTTAAACAGCTGATGTTGAAACACAAACACTATCAGCCTTATTGTACAGAATGAGGTCCTTATCGACATTCAAACTGCTATAGAGTATCAAGTCTTGAGATGTTATATTTTAAATCTTGTGATTTTACTAATGTAACTTTCTATGTTAAATAAAATGCAACTTTTTTTTTCATTCTGCATTCTAAAGTCCCTGTATGTGTGAAACAGAGTCATCAACCACAGTTTCACAACTGTCTTTAAGTGTACTATAATTTGTACAGTTTTGTCTTGTTGAATCAGATGAAAAAATACAATGTAAATGTAAATTATCAAGATAAACCTGTGAATTTGTGTGATAATTCCAGAGTGTTCAGGTTGTCTGCTGAGTTCCTTCAGGTGGAAGACCAGTTCATATTTATTAGAATTTGTATAAGGTTAACTCCTTGTATGCATGATTGGAAATGGTCAGAGGCAACACAAGGCAAATGATTCCCACAGATATATAGCTGAGTTTAGCATTCATCTGATGTTTCTGTTGATGGTCATTTATAATGAGGGGATTGAAAGATGTGTCATCTTCCAAATTTTCTCAATTTGAATTATTATTCAGAAATAAAAGTCCCAGATCAAAAGCTTCCCTAATACTGTGTACTGTGGTGAATAAGTTTGCATGTCACAACAATTTTTCACACAGTAAGTGCAGACTTTTTTTCTTCACTAGAATGTTCTGTCAAAGTAACCACACAACATGTGCATTTTGGTCTGTTGAGGTTTATCTTATCATAAACAGTTTTCCTCATTTAAAGGAATAGTTCACCCAAAAATGAAAATGATCTCTTTCTTCTGCAGAACACAAAGATTTTTAGATAAATATCTCAGCTCTGTAGGTCCATGCAATGCAAGTGAATGGTGACCAAAATTTTGAAGCTCCAAAATGCACATAAAGTGGATAAAAGTGATCCATAAAGACTCCAGTGGTTTAATCCATGTCTTCTGAAGCGATTCAATTGGTATTGGGTGAGAACAGATCAAAATATAAATAATATATAATATAATATATTTTTTTGTGAAAAATTATTCATTTATATAAATTAATATATATTGTTACATCTCAACGATTGGATCGTGGTATGGTGCTTTTATACCAACAGACAAAACCAAAGTAGCTTGGGTATAAATGTGTAGAAAGTTGTGTTACAAGAACTGCAAACTGCATAAAAGACAATTAGTAAACATCTCAAAAGAGGAGGGAAAAAAAATGGTCAAGAAGATTCCTGGTTTAATGCTTTCCGTGCAGATTGTGGGCCTATTTTCTGAAGAGCAATCTTGATGCTAATACTTCTGGACTGTGTGAGGACTTTTTTGTCCATGCACATTGGCCTATTAAAATGGAAAAAAATAGGATTTTGTATTATAATGCATGGTCACATTTACAGTAAGTTTCCACTGGTGCATTACGATTGAAGCTGAGTGAGTGTTTTAATTTCAATCCTATGGAGTGGATTGTGGGATCGACAGGGAAGCGAATTGTGAAAAGAGGTTGATACCTTAAAAATAGATGAGAAATGCATAGGTGGCAGCCAATCACTATGAGCTGAAGCAATGACGTCTGTCATAAGCGCTTCAACATATGAAGATAATGCTGAAGTTTCTGCTGGATTCAGTGGTTTAATCACAAATGACTTCAAATGATTATTGCATGTATTCATTATGACAATACTGTGGCTGGGTGATCAAACGTGACCTCAAACAAACATGACAAATGAAGACTGCATGCATTCATTGTGACAATACTGATGCTGGATGGACAAGTACAACAAATCAACGGTCTTTATACTTTGGGCATTCAGAAATAAAGTTTGCATCTTTCTGACTGTAATCGTCCACATATGGTAAATGGTCTGCACTTATATAGCACCTTTTAAGCCGCTTTACACTGACACATTCACACATTTATACACCAATGGCGGTAGAGCTGCCATGTAAGGTGCTAGCCTGCCATTGGGAGCGACTTCGGGTTCAGTGTCTTGCCCAAGGACATTTCGGCATGTGGAGTCGTGTGGGCCGGGATTCGAACCACCAACCCTGCGATTAGTGGCCAACCCACCCCTTTGATATGTATATGAGGATTATGTTGACCGTGAACTGAAAACAATCATAGTCTGAGTTTGAAATGGCATACTACATACTGCTCTTCCTATTTCTACCATAGACTGATGTAGCAGAAGCAGTAAAAGTTGATTGGGAAGTATGCCATTGCGAACACAGCCTGTAACACTCCCCAAAAGCAGCAGCTCTCTTGCTTGCTGAGCGGCACTGAGCAGATTTTTTCCACACCAGTGGAATTGAACGGTTACCTTTGCACACGTGAAACATGTCAAACCAACAAAAAAACGAATTGGCCCTGTTCAGAATTGCATACTACTATACTATTCTTACTATTTCTTCCATTGACCGATATGGCAGTAGAATGAGTAGTATGCAATTCTGAACTCCAGTGCCAAAATGCCTCTTTTAATGCAGCACTTTATACTTTGTGAGTGTGATGTTCAAAAGTAACTTGCTGCTAAATTATATCCTTGTCCATTTGGAATATTTTGTGTGGCTGTGTATGAATCACAATGCACACAGAGGTCACTGCCAAACCAAGCAACTTCATGTTGGACAACAAGGAAAATTTGCCTTAATTTAAACAAACTTTCACATTCCCATTGAGGTGACTGTATTTTGCCCACAGAATTTTGCCATACAAAGGTATGTGTGACCCCATCTTTACAGTGAAGCGCTTACAATAAAAGTGAATGGGGCCAATTTTGGAAATGTCAAGTTTATAATTGCATAAATACACTTCAATTAATTGTTTAAATCATCGTTTTTACAGTAATTTTGTCAAATATGAAATATCAGTATCGTATTATTCACGTTTTTCTGCTTCAGCAGTAGTCTATGGCAGATACCTGTACCATCCAAATCAGTTGTGCAAAAGATTGATGTTGATTAGATGAGAGGCTCTAAACATGTCACATAGGGTCCCACCTGGACACTGTGCTACTCAGGGAGTCTATGGGAGCTTCATGGGTGCTTTTTGCATTGGATCTACCTGTGTTTGCCTATTGGATATAATACATCAATAAATTAATTTTTGTCCCCCGGCTTCTCTATATAACGATGGGTCGAACTCTAAATTAAGCAGGACTGGCTCACTGGCTCAGGGAAACAGCAGTTTTTTTTCATTATTCATAAATCTTATAATAGGGGTTTAAATGGCCTGTTTAATTAAGCCTCTGGTCCTTACACCTTGGTAACTGTAAAACAGTTAAAGGATGGGCAAGGAGGAGGCGAGAACCGGCTTGTCAACATAAATTATATTTTAATGAGAAACTTAAACCAAAAGCACAAACATAAACACACATGACGGACATGCCCGTAATTCTCTCTCGTTTGAACCATCGTCACCGGCGGCCTTTATCCCTCGCGCACCTCATCAGGCCGATTGGGGCCGGGCGCGCGATATTACGACCCGGCCCCGCCCCCCTCCGCTCCACAGTAACTTAAAAGGCAAAAGCAGAATTTTGTCATAAAAATAGATTGGTACAGATGTAGTTTAGTACCTTGTTCAGTTAATGTTGGTCAGAGTTTATCGGAGGGAACATAAATTAAGAATATCTTCTATTTTCTGGTGTGTAACACCCAAATTAACTTAAAAATTGTGCACTACACTTTCAAACCTCTATTTCTTTGCTCAGTGATAAAAATCATGCTGGGAAAGGACTTAAAAAAGCTGTGAAAGAATAAATGATTGAAAAAGCCCTTATAAAAGATCTCTTGCAAGATTGGAAGGAAATGCAGTGCAAGAGACCGATGTGTTTGTGATTATAGTCAAATGATAAAGTCTTACCACCATAAAAGTCTACACTATAAGGGCCATTGGTCTTTATATGGAGATGTGTATCCTCAAACAGATGGTCTCATTTGGGAGTCAAATCAAGCGCACTGAGATTAAAGATTATAATGATAATCCAAGTTGGCCTGAAACATTTGTGTTTGGTCCTATTAAGATCACCATGGCCAATATAGTATATGTATATGATGCAGACAGCTACTGGAATAATGATCTCTTGGTACTTGCTCTTTTGACCTTAGAAGTGGAGTTGTGACTGACACCTGTGTCTTTAAATACGGCACCTTAATATTTTTTACCTTTGAAGTGAAATATGCTCCCAGTCTAGAGGGCCCTCAGTGTAATGAATACAAGTGTTCCCCAATGGCTTCCCTCTTGCTGACATTTTAAGCTCAACAAAAGGTAGAGACCTTTCCATCCTAAAATAAAATTAAAAAGGGTAAAAGATGCACACTATGGCCAAGGTTAGCATGCTAACATTAGTGCCATGAATGAAGGGCGTAAACATTACAAAATCTGCCTTCCGACAGATGGCACCATAAACCCAACATATAACGTATAATGTACATCTGATCTGCACCAAAACCAACACGTAAAGAATGTAAGAAATGCAAGAAGCTGTAAAGTTTTTATGTTGTTGTTTTCTCGCTGTAGCGGACTTCTTTGGCACTCTACTATGACGTAAAATGTAAACCAGAAAACTTCTACATCACTTTCTCAGCTGACATAATATTTCCACCTATTAGATTGTGCATAATGTCATGTACTTTGCTCGACAATACAAGCTCAACAATTCAAAAACCCATGGCAGTTCGATTTATTCAATTAGCATAATTTGCACGATCATTCACAGATCCAGTTACAGCTTGAGATCAGTACAATACTGTCTGTCATTTCAACGTAATGTGTACAACTCTTAACTCTTTTACTTCTATCTTTTCACATTAAGTCTAGTCCGGGATTCTCATTCCTAGCTATTGCCACCTACTGGATACACATCGCATAGCTGTAAGTATCCTACAAATATACATACATACACTGAATAATTAAAAAACAATGATTAAAAATGTTATGGAATTTTTGGACCAATACACAGATTCAAGAAACACATTTCTATGAATGGCAGTTTGTCGACACACCCTGATACGAAACAGGAAACAGCTTGCAACATATCAACTGTCCTGCAGAAAAGGAAGAACACAGTTGTACTGTCTAAGAAGTTGTTGAGAGGCCTTATTATTTTACAATAATCAAACAGAAATGACAGAAAAATAAATATTTGGGGGTCCGAAAAGTTATGCACAAATCTCCTATAATATCCAGCTAGCCCCAGGAACCAGAGGCGGGGGACTGGATTTACATGACATGACTGGAGTCTGACTCGAGTCGCAAATGTAAGGACTTGTGACTTGCTTGACTAAATGAAGAAAATTACTTGACATGACTTTGACTTGAGAACCAGTGACTCGAGACTTGACTTGACTTAAACTGCATAACTTGACAATTACTTTAATGTTTTTTTTTAATTATTTTCAATATAAACAATAATAAAATGTGTTTAAAAAAATATTGTGACAATGTAAGCCAGCCAACATCACTGATCTGCATCTGCACAGTTAACGTTGAGCTCACAACGTGCCAAAATGACAGATGATTGTCCAGTTCCCAAAATAATCGGATATAAATATTTCTAATTGAACCATGTGAATAAAGAAAGTATGAAAATATGCAACACAAAATTATCCGATACAAAAACCACAACCTCGAATTTCATCAGACATTTGAAAAACCACAAGGAAAGGTAATACAATTATTTAGCTATCATTTCATTATCCAGAAAGATTAATATTTAAAATTACTCTTCAAATGTTTGAGGCTGTCAGTAAATTAAAATGATTCACAATTAATCTCATGTTTTGTAGGACAAGTTTGAAATGACACAGGATTGCCTCTAAATGTGTGTGTGTGCCTTTTCTATACATTCTCAACAATCAACAATATACCATAATTATTTTTTGGCAATATAAAAACATAACAGGCAGATTTGCAGTCACAACACTTTATTTAAAACATGACAAGTAGTATAAAATATACAGAATGACTCGTGACGAAATCCAAGTGCTATCATTGTGATTATGACTTCTGAAGACTTTACCTAAAGCCCTTGAATGCAAAACCTTTATGAATATTTTACATAAATGTATCTCTGAAGGGAACTGACTGTCTTCAGAAAAGTTTCGATGGCATTTTCTTTTCATCTTACCTCCGTATAATGCAGGGTCGGTAACCTTTTTTCAAATAGGAGCCAATTTAAAACATTTTGGTTGATGCATTTTTTCAAAAGAGCCATACCACAAACGAATATTTAAATTTATCAAATAAATTTTTATATTGCACATAGATTTCTCAAAAACAAGCATGTATGAGTCCTTTTTGTCTTGGTGGGTGAGGGACCGTTGAACAGTTTGGACGATACGCAAACTGCAGTGGGTCTAGTGAGGGGGGCAGCTGGGTCTTAATGTGCCTCATGACAAGCCTCTCGAAGCACTTCATGATGATTGGTGTGATGAGTGTGACGGGACAGTAGTCATTGAGGCAGGACACTGAAGACTTCTTTGGCATGGGGATGATGGTGGTGGCCTTGAAGCACGTTGGAACGACGGCGCTGCTCAGATTGAAGATGTCGGTAAGAACATCTGCCAGCTGGTCTGCACATCCTGTGAGCACTCTGCCAGGAATGTTGTCTGGTCCAGCAGCCTTCCGTGGGTTGACTCTACGTAGAGTTATCCTCACATCCGCCATGGTAAGACAGAGCACCTGGTTGTTGGGAGGAGGGGTGGTCTTCCTCGCCACCACGTCGTTCTGCACTTCAAACCGAGTGTAGAAGTCATTCAGCGCATCTGGAAGGGAGGCATCTTTGTCACAGGCAACTGATGTTGTCATGTAGTTGGTGATGGCCTGGATGCCCTGCCACATGCGCCGAATGTCACTGCTGTCCTGGAAGTGACTGTGGATTCTCTGGGCGTTTGCCTCTCTGATTGCCCGGGACAGTTTGGCCCTAGCTGTTCTTAGGGCTGCCTTATCGCCTGCTCTGAAGGCGGAGTCTCGGGTCCTCAGCAGCATGTGCACTTCCGCAGTCATCCACGGCTTCTGGTTGGAGCGTGAGGTGATGGTCTTGGAGAAAGTGACATCATCAATGCACTTGCTGATGTAGCTGGTCACTGATGCTGTGTATTCCTCCAAGTTGGTAGAATTGCCATATGTTGCAGCCTCCCTGAACATGTGCCAGTCAGTACACTCAAAACAATCCTTTAGAGCAAGGATGGCTCCTGCTGGCCAGGTTTTCACCTGCTTCTGAAGAGGTTTTGTGCATCTGACGGACGGTCTGTATGCTGGAATTAGCATAACAGAGATGTGGTCTGAGTAGCCGAGGTGGGGGCAGGGATCCGCCCAGTACGCGCCTGGGATGTTTGTGTAAACAAGATCAAGCGCGTTTGCCCCTTTCATTGCAAAGTCCACATACTGATGGAATTTAGGTAGCACTGTCTTGAGATTCACCTGGTTGAAATCTCCGGCGACAATAAACAGTCCATCAGGGTGAGCGTTCTGCAGTTTGCTCATAGCCCCGTACAGTTCACAGAGCGCTTCCTTAGCGTTAGCACTGGGCGGAATGTAAACTCTGGTAAGGTTATGCAAACAGTGGTGAATTCCCGTGGTAAATACAAAGGTCTGCATCTAACAGCTCCATCAGTGATGAACAGTAGCTAGAGACTAGCATAGAGTTCTTGCACCATTCCGTGTCAATGTAACCACACATGCCACCACCGCGAGTCTTACCGCAGAGAGCTGTATTTCTGTCAGCACAAAATGAGGCGAGCCCTTCTAGCTGAATGGCGGCGTCTGGAACTCTGTCGCTGAACCACATCTCTGTAAAAACAAAGACGCAGCAGTCTCTAAACTCATGCTGCGTAGCCTGCTGGAGTCGGATATAGTCCAGTTTATTGTCCAGGGAGCCAACATTTGAGAGCAGGATAGACGGGAGAGACGGCCAGCTAGGGTTTGTTTTTAGCCTAGCACAGACCCCCGCCCTCTTGCCGCGTTTCCGCTTTCTCGCACACCGCTTACGACGTCCTCTCCCCCGGCCACCGGCATCAGGTTACGCCAAGGACTGGAGGCCTGGTCTCCGCAGCAAGCCGAGTATGCGTAGCGCCTCCTGCAGTTCATCTTACAGCTTGGTTTTTGCATGAGTCTTATATTTTAGTAGTGTCTGGCTATGGTAGACATGAACACAGTGTTCGTGACATAATGGTTGTGCCCTGATCAGTGAGGATTTCTTTCAGAATACCCACCCGGGAGATTATTTTGAAGAGTGCCTCCGCAACACTACGTGCTGAGATGATGCGCAGAGGCACTGCTTCTGGATATTGCGTTGCATAATCCACTAGGACTAATACAAAGCGATGTCCACATGCTGTCCACTCTAATGACCCAACAAGGTCCATGCCAATTCTCTTAAAGGGGACCTCAATTAGCAGAAGGGGGTGCAGTGCCACTTTTGGGGTGGCCGGTGGATTCACCATCTGACATTCACGGCATGCCACACACCACCTGCCGCCACCAATGTCAGGCCAATAAAAATGGGCTATTAGTCGGTTCATTGTTTTCCTCTCCCCTAAGTGACCTAACATCAGATTATAACGAGCCACCTGGAACACAATTTCCCGATGGCTCCACGGTATTATGAGCTGGGTTGTATCTTCCTTGAGCATCCTGTGTCACGATATACAACTGCTTGTTTGTAATTGCAAAATAGGGATATGAAAGTGTGACATTAGGCTGGAGTGGTTTACCATCGATCACTCTCACTTGATCAAAGGCATGCTTGGGGGTTTCGTCTCATGACTGCTCCAAAGGGAAATTCCCTTCGGATGGGCTCCGCCTCCCCTGCCACAGCATCACACATTTCACATCTCTTCAGCCTGCATGAACGTTACAATTTGAGTGTCTTTGGGAGTAATGTGTTGCTCTATATTTTTGATTTTGGTTGAATGATTAATTCTTTATCTCCCGAGTTTTTAATTTTAAATGTAAAGTATATTTGTTTATTTCTATTGCTGGTAACCTCAATATATTTAATTGCTTAATAACTTTAATATGGTGGAATCCCTCCCACTGCATGCTGATTGGATAAATACAGTATTTAGTATTTTCTTGGAGTGTGTGTGTGTGTGTGTGTGTGTGTGTGTGTGTGTATGTGTGTGTGTGCGTCTTTTTTACAGGCACAGTTATTGGTGAAATCTCTCAGGCTTTATTGTGGGCATGCACCTATAGACAACCGCTCTCCCCGTGTCTGCTGACATTGTTTGGTAGTAATAGGTAAATTGTTACAGTCTGCAGTAACGATGCAGGTTTTTACACTCGGTTTCAATTTACAAGGAAATTCAACCTTTAAAAACATGTCTTGAAACACCCGTGTTCTGTTTTATTTGTTGCACTGTGCCTGTTTTTGCTCAGACAGTACACACAGTTTACTTTACTAGAGTACAGAAAAAAACAAAAAAAAAACAATGCAGTGCAGCATCACGTGTTCTCCGTGTGAGGTAGATAACAGAAAGCAGAGCACTTATTTATTGTGAAGTACACAGTATATCAAGACTATACTGTATATTTATGTAATTATATTGAAGCCTTTTGCAGTTTAATTATCTCATTAGGCCCTATAGCTAACTGCTTATATGGAGGTGTGAATCTATTGTCAGCAACATACAAACTGAAAGGGCTTCATTCAGTTATCTATCAAAATAAAAGCTCAATTAACTAGATGTGAAGATATTAAGAAATTGCTACAGAAATATATTTCTACTGTATGGTAAAATGTAATATTTGATTTAATTATAATAATATATCAATAATAATTACATTATGTTTAAGTTATACATTATATTTAAAATTGTATTAAATATAGGGCTCTATTTTCATGAGTGTGCAAAGCGCAGCACGCGTTACGACCGTAGTGCAAAAGCGCAATTGGCTTTTTCCTGAGAAATAGGTAATTGTTCTAAAACATTTTAAAAGCATGTCTGTTTTCAGTACAAAGTCTACACTCGGTTCCTGCATTTGTAGTTTGTTTTAGTTTTATGTTAAACAATTTTTAGGTCATGGTTTGTTTTTTTATTATTATTATTATTACGTTTATAATTACAATGTATTTATGATCTAATTTGAATTGGTACTTTTCCACCTGTTGTCGTAGAGTGATTTTTAAGTCACTTCAAAAGGGTCCAGTAGAAGAAGTTGGAGAGAGTAAAATGTTAGGATTCGGTATGATTTTTTTGACCACTTCAAAAGTGTTGAAGTGTAATTTTATTTTTGACATTTGTGTGTGTGTGTGTTTTAATAACTGAGTGTATTTATTTAAATTTTTTTCAAAAACAAAACTTCCTGGTCTTAGCCATTGAGTTTGCATGTATTAATTATGGCTAGCACTCTTAAAATAGGGCCCATATTACATTATATTTCATAACAAGCAAGAATGCTGTTGTGGTGAATAAAATTTGGTAGCACTTTATTTTACAGTATGTGTTCTTACCGATACTTTCAAAATTATAGATATAAGTAAGTACAAGTCCTCATGGTACAATACTTTGGAAGTTGGATGGGATCTTACATAGAACCAAATATGAAACACAGCAGTAAATATACAGTGCTTTATAGATTTAGTAATTAGTCATTTTAAGCAAGACCTTTTTCACAGGACAACTGGTAAAGTCAAGTACAAATATGAGTCTGGTTGCTACTGCATATATCCAAAATGAGAACTGTCATCACACACACATAAAGTGCTCCAAGATGGTGGTGCGATAGTATGCAGCGGCCACTCTGGATTCAAAACGGTGCTATTTTTGTTAAATAAGCCCGACTTTTGTGGCACATGGACATCGGAGCAACCGGTGTTTGTGTCTACCATCGCCAGACACTACTAAAATATAAGACTCATGCAAAAACCAAGCTGCATGATGAACTGCAGGAGGTGCTACCCATACTCGGCTTGCTGCGGAGACCATTCCTCCAGTCCTCGGTGTCACCTGATGCCGGTGGCCGGGGGAGAGGACGTCGTAAGCGGTGTGCGAGAAAGCGGAAGCGCGGCAAGAGGACGGGGGCAATCAGAGAGGCAAAGCGCTCACACGCCCAGAGAATCCATAATCACTTCCAGGACCATGGTGACATGTGGCAGTGCATCCAGGCCATCACCAACTACAGGACAACATCAGTTGCCTGTGACAAAGATGCCTCCCTTCCAGATGCGCTGAATGAATTCTACACTCGGTTTGAAGTGCAGAACAATGTTGTGGCGAGGAAAATTACCCCTCCTCCCAACGACCAGGTGCTCTGTCTTACCACAGCTGATGTGAGGAAAACTCTACGTAGAGTCAACCCACGGAAGGCTGCTGGACCAGACAACATTCCTGGCAGGGTGCTCAGAGGATGTGCAGACCAGCTGGCAGATGTTCTTACCGACATCTTCAACATCTCTCCGAGCAGCGCCGTCGTTCCAACGTGCTTCAAGGCCACAAGCATCATCCCCATGCCAAAGAAGTCTTCAGTGTCCTGCCTCAATGTCTACCGTCCCGTCATCATGAAGTGCTTCGAGAGGCTCATCATGAGGCACATTAAGACCCAGCTGCCCCCCTCACTAGACTCACTGCAGTTTGCGTATCGTCCAAACCGTTCAACGGACGACGCCATCGCCACAACCCTCCATCTGGCCCTCACCCACCTAGACAAAAAGGACTCATATATTCGAATGCTGTTCATAGATTTTAGCTCAGCATTCAACACGATAATTCCTCAGCACCTGATTGGAAAGCTGAACCTGCTGGGCCTGGACACCTCCCTCTGAAACTGGATCCTGGACTTCCTGACTGGGAGACCTCAGTCAGTCCGGATCGGGAACAGCATCTCCACCACCACCACACTGAGCACTGGGGCCCCCCAGGGCTGTGTGCTCAGTCCACTGCTGTTCACTCTGCTGTCTCACGACTGTGCAGCAATGCACAGCTCAAATCACATCATCAAGTTCACCGATGACACGACCATGGTGGGTCTCATCAGCAAGAACGACGACTCAGCATACAGAGAGGAGGTGCAGCGGCTAACGGACTGGTGTAGAGCCAACAACCTGTACGTGAATATTGACAAAACAAAAGAGATGGTTGTTGACTTTAGGAAAGCACAAGGTGAACACTCTCCACTGAACATCAACAGCTCCTCTGTGGAGATTGTCAAGAGCACCAAATTCCTTGGTGTTCACTTGGATCCAAAGAGGATCACCCATTTCACATACTGTATGTGTGTATGTAACTTCACTGGGAGACACAATTTGAGTTTTCATAGCATCTGTACTGTTTGTACTGTGTGACTATACAGAAAATAAAGTGATTTCTGGATTACCTGGGATGACGGACATAAATAATCAGACGTTTATTTCATTTATTTCATTTCATTTATTTATTTATAAAGCACAAATAAACACAACAGAAGTTGACCACTGTGCTGTACAAATGAAGAAATATAAAACAAACCACACACAATACAGTAACAGACAATAAAACACTAGGTTAGGGTTTAGCGAAAGTTATGAATGAAATGCAAGAGTTAAAAGATAAGCCTGTAGCTTAGATTTAAAATCATGTACAGATGTTGCAGACCTCACAGATAAAGGAAGACTATTCCATATCCTAGGACCGGCCACTGAAAATGCACGATCACCTCGCAACTTCAATCTCAATCTGGGATATGACAGTATAATGCTGTCTGAGGATCGCAAGGCTCTTGTTGACTTTTTTACATTTACAAGATCTGACAGATAGGATGGTGCCAGACCAGTCAAAGCCTTAAAAACTAGCAGCAAAATTTTAAATTCAACTCTATAACACACTGGCAACCAATTTAAAGACAATAATATCGGAGTAATGTGTTCTCGTCTACTGAACCCCAGTTAAAAACCTGGCTGCGGCATTTTGGACCATCTGAAGCCGTGACATGGAGGATTGGGGTAATCCAATATATAGTGAATTACAGTAGTCCAAACGAGATAAAACAAAAGCATGTGTGACAGTTTTAAGATCATTAAAAGATAGAAAAGTTTTAACTTTGGACAGAAGTTTAAGATGGAAAAAACAAGACTTTACTACAGAATTTATTTGTTGGTCAAACTTGAGAGATGAATCAAAAAGAACTCCCAAATTTTTCACAGTGGGTTTGATATAAGAGTTTAAATAATCGTAGTCAGTAGTCAGGTTTGCTTTACCCACAGAGGGGCCAAAAACAATTGCTTCAGTCTTACTCTCATTTAAGTGCAAGAAATTCAAGGACATCCAAGATCGTACATCAGTTAAACAGGCAAGCAAAGTTTCTAGGCCTTGCTTGTCATTTCGTTTCAAAGGGAGATAGATTTGGGTGTCATCTGCATAAAAATGAAAAGACACTCCATGCTTCCTAAAAACTGAGCCTAGTTGTAGCATGTATAGTGAAAATAAAATGGGAGCCAGAATAGACCCTTGAGGAACACCACAGTTAACTCGTGCTACAGATGATACAGCGCGACCAATACCCACTGAAAAGGTTCTATTGCTAAGGTAAGATCGGAACCAGCTAAGGGCAGTTCCTTGAATGCCCACACACTTTTCAAGACGCGATAAAAGAATGTCATGATCAACTGTATCAAATGCCGCACTCAAATCTAATAGCGCCAAAATTGCTGAGTTCCCAGAGTCAACGAATAATAAAATATCATTTAAAACTCTTAGAAGTGCTGACTCAGTACTATGTTTTTTCCTAAAACCAGATTGGAATTTTTCTGCAATATTGTTTGTTTCCAGAAAGCTCTGCAATTGAAAAGATTTTTGCAATGAAAGGTAAATTTGAGATTGGCCTAGAATGTGATAAGATAGTTGTATCCAGACCTGGCTTTTTCAACAATGGTTTCACCATAGCATGTTTGCAAAAGGATGGAACAATCCCAGAAAGAATGCTCTTATTTATAATTGTTAGAATCCAATCCCCAACACAATCAAGTACCAATTTAAAAAATTGGCTAAGCGGAAAAAATTCAGCTTAGCAACTGAATCCATTAAACCCAGCAATGCGATCGGCTCAAATGAGTTTAAAAGCTTAGTGGGAATTAAAAAATCAACAGGGTCTTCAGTACAAGGAATGATGGACTGTCTAATTGTATCTATTTTATCCTTAAAAAATATCAAAAAGTTTTCACACAAAGTTGAGGACTCCGCTAAACAAATTTTGCCATTTGGATTAAAAACAGAATTCAAGATATTAAATAAAGCCCTGGGACTATTTGTACTTTTACAAATTATCTCAGAAAAATAGTGAGATTTCGCAGCTTTCACTGCTTTTTGGTATGTCATTAAAGATTCCTGTAGAATGTCATAGGATACTTGAAGTTTATCCTTTTTCCACCTGCGTTCTGCCCTTCTGCAGGCTTTTCTCAAACTACGGGTATTGCTGTTTAGTCATGGTTCTACTTTGTTTTTACGTTTTCTTAGTTTCATAGGCGCAATAATATCTAGAACACTAGTGCATATATAATTAAACGTATTAAGAAGCTCGTCCACATTTAACGCATTTACAAGATAATCTGAGGAATGCAAATCACAGGTCTCTTTGAATGCTACTGAAAAAGTTTCCACCGAGGTTGGAGCGAAAAGGCCAACACGTGACCATTTTTCAGGTCTAATAATTTCAGTAGTGTGACAAGAAATATCAGCAGTAAACATTATAGGCCTGTGATCCGAAAAACTCAAATCACCTATATGCACATCTGAAATAGAAAGGACATGTGTCAACACCAGGTCTAAAATTTGACCCTGTGCATGTGTTGGTTCTTTCACCCACTGGACAAAATCACACGCCTCTATGAGACTAAGAAACTCTTTCACTAACACTGTGGAGTCACAACAAACATGAATATTAAAATCACCAACAATTAAAATTCTATCAAATTTAGGGGTAATATCCCCTAGAAATTCTGAGAACTCGGTGATAAAGTTTTTATTTGTTTTTGGTGGGCGATAAACCACTGCCACCACCAATGAGTTCATCGAGTCCAATGCAAAAATTTGAACTTCAAAACTTGTGAAAATGTCGATTTCTAAGATTCGGCAATAAAAACTGTCTCTAAAAACAGATGCCAGTCCTCCACCCCGGCCAGACAAACGGGGTGAATTAAAAAAATTATAATTAAGAGGGGTAAGTTCAGAGAAAGGACTATTATCTCCAACAGACAGCCAGGTCTCAGTCACAAATAAAAAATCTAAGTTGCCAGAGTTTATAAAGTCGTTAAAAATAAACGTTTCCCAGCGATCTTGAATTTACTAAAGCCATTTTAATCGAAGATGAGTCACAGACCTGTTGCGAGACGATGTGCGGTGCCCGACAGAGTGGACGAAGATGATGATAATCCACCCCACCGTGCCGAAGACGCGGTGAGCGGCGACGGCGAGACGGCACTGACGAAACCGCTGACAAATGTACAATCCATTGATAAGGAATTTCCAGAGAGTGCGATCCAACTCCGGCCACACAGCATCCAGACGAGGTTGACAGACCAATCGAGAGGAGGCCAGGCAAAATCTTAGCCTAACAGCAATGCCCCCACGCTTTCCTCTCCTCCTACGCCGCTTCCTCCAGGAAAACGCACACGGCACCTGGCGCAACCATAGAGGTATGTTCATCAAAAGGGGTGGAGGTGGTAGGCTGAAACTCGGACCAGTCGTATCCTTGGTGGAGTAAAGCGGTACAGTAGATCTAATATTAAGCAGCATTTGGCGATCGTATATTAACGATGTGGCCTCATTTTGACTTATTAAAGATGCCAAATGTATAAACACAAACAAACCAAGAAACAAACGAAAATAGCAGAGGAGCTGACGGCATGCCATGTCAATCGGCGCCATCTCTCTTTTCTGTCCCATGGGATGCAATGAAGAAAAAATGTCAGATCATCGATTATTGAGAGTGGGTAATTGAACTCTTTTTTTAAACTAAACCCTTAAGAAATCTAGTTTACATGAGGGAAATATTGCATACCTTACTGTTTTATAACTTGCATCAAGATGTATTTTTTAAGTCAGTGAATGAACATTTCAGTACAGTAATTTATAAAAGTACAGTAAGTCATAAAAGCCTTTATGGTAAAAGATTGGGTTGATAAATAGGTTTCTAATGCATTCAACATGTTGTCCACTAAATTCAGCGCATGCTGTGTGGTTGTCTGGCCATCTCGTCTCATCTCTCACTACAGCAGAAGCACCACGGAGCACTGCGCACACAGGTCCTGCACCATTTAAACTGTAACCTGAAGACACAGACTGCTTCAAAAAATGGGAAAATGCTGCATTCAAGGGACTGTACAAGGAGATAGAATGAAATAAGTAGATTTTTATACTCTTTAGAGACCAGTTTCTTTTATAGTCCATTGTGACGCTCTCTCATCTTGCTTTGTTTCATTTTGGTTTTTGCCTCTGTTTTGTGTCCTTTGCAGGTGCTTGTAATCTGAGCACTTGATTGGAAACACTGGTGTGCAGGTGTTCCTGAGTATTTAAATAATCTCTTCCTGTTGGAGCAGAGATGGACACTCAGAGACTTTGGATGCCAAAGCAGTCTCGGTCCAAGCTCCAAGCTCCCGGCACCGAGTTAAAGGATATGGACTGGCTTGAGTTGACTAAAGGTTTTCAGATTTATTGTAAGAAACGTTTGAACAGGATCTATCTCTGCCTGTCACCCCTTTATCTTGTTGTGGCCATCTCTGGCATATAACACCATTCATTCAAAAAAAGCTGTTGTTTAAACCATTAACTGATAGGCAGCTGCCTACGTTTTCGGATGCAGCCAAAGCTCATGTAAAACAGTGTAAAAAAAAGTGTAACTCTGAGTGTCTTCTGTTAGTGTTGTTGATTTGAGTGTTGTTGTTATTGAATCACACATTCCAACCACGTCAGAAGAAAAATGGTCAATATTAGATGACATCATTACAGTGGTAACTATGTGAATGCGAATGCAACAGTAGAACATTTTCCTCGGGTCTCCTGTTCCTCATATGAGTTCTCATCTAGAAAGTTACTTAAGGAAAAGCACAGGACTGTAGGTGTGAAAGGGCTTAAGGTCAATTAAGAGGGCAAGGCACTAAAGCAAATGTGCAGGCAAGGCAAAGAAACACATGACATTAACTGGGTTGGAAAATAACGGAATACATGTAATGGGATTATTTATTTAAAATACAAAATATGAGGGTTTTTATTCCACTACAGTTACAATGTAAATTGTTGTTAATCAGGATACAGTTGCATTCAAAAGTATTTTTTGTATTTTATTGTCATTTGTTTCATTTTATATTTAGACTATTCAGTTGTAAAATAATTATATGTAAAGACCCTCACGGGAAGGAGGACACAGGAAACGAGGATATGAAGCACAGGTAAGGCTTTAATTGCCGTTTCTCTTTTACAGATTACCAATTTACCCAAACAGTACACAAGCGCGTTGGGTTGGCTTGTTGCGTTCTCCCTCGACTGGAGGCTCTGTGTCTGCTTTTATGAGGCTCTCCTCATGCTCACTGGAATTAGAGACAGGTGTTAGGCATAATTTAGCTCAGGTGTAAGCGCCCTTACCGCTTTCCTCTCCCGGATGGGCGCATGACCACGCCCCCGCTGCCACATACCCCCACCGCCCGACTCAGGCCGGGGCGCCATCCGGCCTGTCTACCACCCCCCTCCCCCATTTCTGGAGAGAAAGTTGACGACAGCCATCTGCACACCCAGTCTGTGGACCACCTTGAATTTAAAGGGCTGGAGAGCCAGGTACCAACGGTTGATCTGGGCGTTAGTATCTTTCATGCGGTGGAGCCACTGGAGTGGGGCGTGATCCGAGCAGAGGGTGAAGGCCCGCCCCAGCAGGTAATACCGGAGGGTGAGGACCGCCCACTTGATGGCCAAACACTCCTTCTTCACGGTGCTGTACTTAGTCTCCCTCAAAGAGAGCTTCCGGCTAATGTATAGCACCGGGCGCTCCTCCCCCTCCACCACCTGCGAGAGTACGGCCCCCAGCCCTCTGTCTGAAGTGTCCGTCTGCAAAATAAAAGGGAGAGAGAATTCAGGTGCATGAAGAAGCGGCCCCCCACAAAGTGTGGCTTTAACCCGCGTAAACGCCTGTTGACACTGCTTCGACCATTGAACCGGATCTGCAGCCCCCTTTTTAGTGAGGTCAGTCAGCGGGCTGGTGACGTCCGAATAATTCTAGGGCAAGTCGCAATCGCCGCGGTCTTATCAATTTGGGGACGCACCTGGCCATGACCCAAGTGGAACCCCAGATACCGTACCTCCACACGCCCAATCGCGCACTTCTTAGGGTTTTCCGTGAGCCCCGCCTGCCTCAGCGATCTCAGGACGGCCCTCAGATGTTGTATGTGCCA
Source organism: Xyrauchen texanus (assembly GCF_025860055.1). NCBI lineage: Eukaryota > Metazoa > Chordata > Actinopteri > Cypriniformes > Catostomidae > Xyrauchen > Xyrauchen texanus. The sequence goes on from NC_068301.1 coordinate 32,896,060, forward strand.
CTGCCAATCATTGCTATAAATGATGATATCATACAAATGGAAGCAGCGTACGCGGTGTGAGGTCTGAGGATCCGATCCATGAGGCGTTGAAACGTGGCCGGATCCCCAAATAAACCGAAAGGAAGCGTCACAAATTGGTGTAATCCAAACGGCGTAGTGAAGGCTGTTTTCTCATGGGACATTGGTGTCAAGGGTATTTGCCAATAGCCCTTTGTTAAATCCAAGGTCGAATAAAATCGAGCAGTACCTAACCGATCGAGCAGTTCATCAACACGGGGCATTGGGTACACAACCGGGCTGGACCAATCACTGTGGGATTCCTCTATTACTCCCATCTCAAGCATCGCATCTAATTCCTCACGAACTATTTTCTTTTTATGTTCGGGTAAGCGATAGGGGCAGCAGCGTACCACCACGCCCGGCTCGGTCTCGATGTGGTGCTGTATGATGTTTGTACGGCCCGGTAGAGGGGAAAACATATCTGCAAATTCCTTTTGTAATTCGGAAACCTCTGTGAGTTGACGCGGTGAGAGGTGATCTCCACAAGTAACCAGGGTATTGAGATTGCGGGCTTTGTTTACCTCCAGTCCGAGCACCGCCCTCTCCGGAACTACCGTCACACCGCCAACGTCACAGCGGCCACCTCTTCCCTCCACAATTTCAGGAGGTTGAGGTGATATATTTGACGTGCGCCCCCTCTATCGGTACGTTTAACCTCATAATCGAGATACCCTACTCGTCGTGTGACCTCAAAGGGTCCTTGCCACTTGGCAAGCAATTTAGAGCTCGATGTTGGGAGTAATACAAGCACCTTATCTTCCGGTGCAAATTCCCATAGCCGAGCACCCCTGTCATACAGCCGGTGTTGGCTTCTTGAGCCTGGAGCAAATTCTCCTGTGTTACTTGTCCCAGTGTGTGGAGTTTTGCTCTATGATCGAGAACGTACTGAATTTCATTTTTGCTATTAGATGGTCCCTCCTCCCAAGCTTCGCGGATGACGTCGAGGACCCCGTACAGCAGCTCAAATGGGGAGAACCTGTGGAGGCTTGCGGGACCTCTTGTACTGCAAACAACAGGGGGTGCAGCCACTTATCCCAATTCCTAGCGTCGAATCATGTTCTTGAGCGTTTTATTAAATCGTCCCACTAGGCCATCGGTCTGGGGATGGTAAACGTTAGTGCGAATCGACTTAATGCCCAAGAGCTCGTAAAGTTTGCGGAGTGTTCGTGACATAAAAGTCATGCCTTGATCGGTGAGGATTTCTTTCGGAATCCCCACCCGGGAGAATATCTTGAAGAGTGCCCCTGCAACAAAATATGGGTATGAAATGGCGATGCTGAGCTGTTGACCATCAATTACTCTCACTTGGTCAAGAGCATGTTTAAGGGTTTCGTCCCGGTACTGCTCTAGAGGGAAGTCCCCCTCAGGGAATTCCCTGAGAGGAGGGGTGGCCACCTTTCCCCTTCCCTCGTCATTCAGAGCAGCCGAGGATGGCCCCGGCTCCGCCTCCCCTGCCAAAGCACTGCACACCGCACACCTCTATGCAGGGCCCATCCGCGCAAATACCCTCTAAAATATCTCTAAAACCCAATCAGTACCCAAGATTAGCGGATGAGTGAGGCGGGAACTAACCGCTGCCTCCACACTATGGTTTCTTCCCCTGAATTTAATCACCAAAGTCACCATGGGATACTTGTGAACATCCACGTGCACACACCTCACCCTCACCAATTTAGCTAAACCCAAAGCCCCGGGTTGAACCAAGCGTTGGTGGATGGTGGTCTGATTGCAGCCGGTATCCAGCAAAGCTTGGTAAATACCCCCCCGATCCTTACGGAATCCGGTATGCTCCAGCCAGATCGGGGGCAGCCATCAGCGGACACTGATCCTGGAAGTGGTCCGGGTCAACGCACCTCCAACAGGCCGGCCCAGGCGTTGTGCTGGCGGGCGCCCCACCTGAGGAGGAGAGCGGCTGAAGGACGGGGAAGGAACATTCTCCCAAGGCCGGGAAGCTGGTCGGACATATACTCCACGCCTGCGCGCTGCCACAATATACATTATGCAATATGAGGTGCACTTGAAGATCAGTGGAAAAAAAATATAGTTAGAAACACTTTGATAGATGAAACATAAATCCAATAAATACATGATTAAGCATTATGTTTATGGTATTGTGAGTTCAAATGGAACATCCTGTTTTTGAGCAAAAGACAAATCTCTCTTTGTTATAAGGAGCATATTCCTTTTTATCTGATCATATGACAAACTTGGAGTAATATAGAATGTATACAAATGCATCCTAAAATATATTTTGTTGATATCACATGGAAATCTGCTGAGGAGAAAATCATTTATCACAACATATTAATTAAAAAAGGAACTATACATAACGTCTAGGTTACGTATGTAACCTCCATTCCCTGATGGAGGGAACGAGACATTGTGTCAGAGAAGCGACACTAGGGGTCTCTCTTGAGCGCCGATATTCAACTCTGAACTATGAAAAAAGGCCAATGAGAGTTGGCAACCAGTATTTGCATGTCCCGCCCCCGGATATATGGGTATTTAAGCGGCGCAAATACGGGAGTTCATTCAGGATTTTTCTGAGGAGCCGGAAATGGTCCGGCCACAACAGTGGCTCGGCTCAGCGACGTGGCAGGGAAGACACAACGTCTCGTTCCCTCCATCAGGGAACGGAGGTTACATACGTAACCTAGACGTTCCCCTTCTGTCGCTCTCTCCACGTTGTGTCAGAGAAGCGACACTAGGGGTCCACTTATAAAAGCGCCACGCGCTGAGCCGTGTATGTGAACTGCTGATACAGGAGCGAGCAGGTATTCTTACGTGCAGGATGACCAACTGTATCAGGCTGCACGTACCCTTCCCCAATGCCCCATATAAGCCATCAGGATTCCTTATCGTTACCCTGGAGGGGGGAACAAGGTGCTGGCCGCCAACCTGGGAATGGGCCAAGCCTGGCCGGGCCTCTTTTCTCTCTATGTTTCTCGCATAGAGCAACTTAGGCCGGGGCCCTTACACGCATTGAGGGAAGGGGGACTTAGCCCTTATTCAGGGCGGAGAAGACCCTGCGGAGGCCAAGCCTACCCGAGAGGGGAGGCAAGTTTAAGTGGCAAAACCATCAGAGGCCTGACTTAGGGCCTATGTGGAAAAGTCGGTGCGGTGGTGGATCCAGCCTATAGAGGGGGGAACATACTGCCTAAGGGAAGCACGGGAGTCCACTCGCCAGAGGGGACAGAACCGTGGCGTTACACACAGGGGGAGTCCGAAGGAGGCCTTACCTGTGGAGCACCTATACCAGTGCAGGGTAACTTGCGGTACCCGCAGTGGCTTGGGTCGGCGAGTTCCTCCGCTGAACTGCGACCCACGAGGGCTAGGGAGGAATCAACCAGTGTCCCAAACCTGAGATCTCCTGGGAATGAAGGTTGGGAGAAGGGCGCTAGATGCAAGCGATTCACCCGGTCAGATCGTGGGTGTGCCACCGAGTTCTACGGGCTCGGTACCTGAGAGAACACGGGACGATACTGACTCAACTCGGAGATTGTAGAATCTCGCGAAAGTGTTAGGTGTTGCCCAGCCCGCTGCTCTACAAATGTCTGCTAGGGCAGTGCACCTAGCCAGTGCCCATGAGGACGCAACACTCCTGGTGGAGTGGGCTCAGACCCGCAAAGGGGGGGGCACGGCCTGGGTGTGATAAGCCAGGGAAATGGCGTCGACAACCCAGTGGGCGAGTCTCTGCTTGGAGACAGCATTCCCTTTCTGCTGTCCCCCAAAGCAGACGAAGAGCTGCTCAGAGCGTCTAGTGCTCTGTGTGCGGTCCAGGTAGATACGTAAGGCACGTACTGGACACAACAGTGAAAGGGCTGGATCTGCCTCCTCCCGGGGCAGCGCTTGCAGGTTCACTACCTGATAGACCCAGAAGCCGCCGCCAGGCGCCGCCATTTGCGCCATTTAGAATTTCAGCCGCCGCCAGCCAATAATTTCGTAAGCCAAATTGAGCCGCCATCTGATAAAGTTTGGCTGAGCCGGCTAGAATTATTTGCATCAAATAATAATTCTATCACATAGAGACATACACACACGGAATATATAAACAATACACAAGATCTATTTTCCCACTGGATTCATAACAGCACAGTCTTGTGCTCGTTCCTACGATACACAGACTCACAGTGAATTGATCGACCAATTAAAATTGCTCGTTTTCCGTACAGAAGAAGCGATGCATTTTTTTCTCGCACTGAGGTGAAATGGCGGAAAGAAGCAAGCAAGGTAATTTTGATCTCACTTCTCACATACTTTCCTAATTCCTACTTACTTTTTCTTAACTTAGGCCTACCCAGACTTTTGTTAAATCTTCAGGGCACGGTTGCACAAACACCTGAATCAAAGATTGATGTTATGAACCAAATATTCTGGAACGGAGAGATGTATAGCACTGAACGTGATATTACTGCAGTAACAAACCACCGTTTCCACATTGCTAATTCACGACGCATGCTTCAGTGTACATTAAAGTGAAATGTGCAAAACTTTGTCCAAAATAATAGGCTACCGATAACGGTGTGTGTTTATATTAAGGCGAGACACGGCAGGCAAAAACATAGTCAATTTTGAGATTTTTGGATATTTCTCTTCAATAACATGTCTTCTTTCAGACTTGTGGTGAAAAAAAGTCCGAAATACACATTTAGGTCTTTATTTTACTACACTTCGTCTGTTAGCGTCTGTAGATCTCTCATAAAATTCAACAAAAGTTTGCATTCTTAATCAAGGTGTAATATGATAAGCTTCATCCATGATAATGCCAAGTTATTGTATACAACTTAGCCTACATACATTTAGCCTAAACACAACACATTGTAGGCTATTTGAAAATGTTTAGTAGCATACAGACTACAAAATAAATATGTACATACGTTGTGAAAGTAAAATCTGGTGTTTTCTTTATTACATTGTATTGCATTTTGTAGAAATATAGTGTAAGCCATGCATTGCTTGGAAATATTGAGATCTAGTAAATCAGTATAACATAGACATCTGTAGACATGAAGTGGCAGCTTCACCCATTTGCAGCTATGAAAAGTTTGGCAGCTGCAGCAGCCATTTAGGTTTTGGCTGAGCCGGCTAGCCAGCCAATAACTTCATCAGCCAGCCATTATTCTCAAAACAAATGGCTTCGGGCTCTACTACCTGATCCCTGAAGGGTGTGGTAGGAACCTTGGGCACATAGCCCGGTCGCGGTCTTAGGATCACGAAAGTGTCTGCCAGACCGAACTCCAGGCAAGCGTCGCTAACAGAGAACGCATGAAGGTCCCCGACCCTCTTGATGGAAGCAAGCGCGATCAGCAGGGCGGTCTTGAGAGAGAGGGCACTGAGTCCAACTGAGTCAAGCGGCTCGAAGGGGGGTCTCTGGAGTCCCGTAAGGACGACCGAGAGATCCCAGGAGGGGAACAGGTTAGGCCAGGAGGGAGCTATCCTCCGGGCACCTTTTAGTAACCTGACAATTAAGTCGTGCTTACCAAGAGACTTTCCGTCTACCGTGCTGTGGTGGCATACACCTTGAGGGTGGAGGGGGACAGCCTCCTCTCCAGCCTCTCCTGAAGAAACACGAGCACTGACCTAACTGCGCACTTCTGCGGGTCTTCGGCTCGGGAAGAACACCAGTATGCGAACAGACGCCACTTTAGGGCGTAAAGATGCCTGGTAGAGGGGGCTCTGGCTTGATTGATTACATCTACGACGGCAGATGGTAGACGGGCTAGATCTTCCGCATCCCGTCCAGGGGCCAGACGTGGAGGTTCCAGAGGTCTGGGTGCGGGTGCCAGAGCGTGCCCCGTCCCTGAGAAAGAAGGTCCTTCCTCAGGGGAATTCGCCAGGCAGGGGCTGTCGTGAGGAGTGTGAGGTCCGAAAACCAAGTCCGGGTAGGCCAGTAGGGGGCTACCAGAATGACTTGCTCCTCGTCCTCCCTGACCTTGCATAGCACCTGTGCAAGAAGGCTCACAGGGGGAAATGCGTACTTGCGCAGCCCCGTGAGCCAGCTGTGTGCCAGCGCATCTGCCCCGAGGGGAGCCTCTGTCTGGGCATACCAGAGCAGGCAGTGGGAGGTTTCTTGGGAGGCAAACAGGTCTACCTGGGCCTTGCCGAACCGGTCCCAAATCAGCTGGACCGACTGGGGGTGGAGTCTCCACTCTCCGCCGGGCAAGCTTTGTCTTGACAGCGCGTCCGCCATCACATTGAGGTTGCCGGGGATGTGAGTGGCACGCAGTGACTCCAGTCACTGCTGACTCCATAGGAGGAGACGACGGGCGAGCTGTGACATGTGGAGGGAGCGTACTCCGCCTTGGCGGTTTATGTAGGCTACGACCGTGGTGCTGTTTGTCCTGACTAAGACGTGTTTGTGCCGAATTAACGGAAGAAACTTCTGCAGGGCCAGAAAAACAGCCAGCAGCTCTAGGCAGTTGATGTGCCAGCGCAGCGGGCCTCGGTTCCACCGGCCTGCGGCTGCGCGCCCGTTGCATACGGCGCCCCAACCCAATTTGGAGGCGTCGGTCGTGACCAGAACTCATCGGACACCTGCTGCAAGGGTACTCCAGCCCTTAGAAAGCAAAGGTCTGTCCAGGGTTTGAAGGTCTGCTTTTTTTCTTGTCGGCTTCACGCATCTCGACCATGTTCAGCCACAGTTGATGTTCCTGGACCACTAGAGTGGCCATCGCCTGCCCGAGCGCTTGCGCTGTGACCTTCGTCGCTCTCAGGGCGAGGTCGGTCGCTGAGCGCAGTTCCTGCAGCATGTCGGGATCAGGGCCACCCCCGTGCATGTTGCGAAGTTGCCTTGGCTTGGTGGACCTGCAGGAGAGCCATGGCATGCAGGGCGGAAGCGGCGCGTCCGGTGGCGCTGTAGGCCTTCGCTGTCAGCGAGGAGGTTGCTCTACAGGTCCGGGAAGGGAGTACGGGGCGACCTCGCCAGGTGGTAGGGGTACCGGGGCATAGATGGATCGCAACCGCCCTATCCACCTGGCGCACTCCGCCATCGAGGGTGGGGAGGGCGGACGAGCCTGTGGCGGTGTGACGAGTGGAGAGGGGTGCTCTCCATGAAGACGTCAGCTCGTCATGCACTTCCGGGAAAAACGGAACCGGGGGGGCGAGGCTGTGAGCGGCGCGCAGACCCCAGGAACCAGTCATCCAGCCGTGATGGCTGTGGGGAGGATGGAGGGTTCCAATCCAAGTCCATGCTGTCGGCTGCCCGGGAAAGCATGTCGGACATCTGTGCGTCAGCCTCAGCCTGGGCGTGCAAGCCCGAAGGCGGCAGCCCAGGGGAGTCCTCTGCATCAGATGCTGCGCCCTCCGATGCCGCGGCGAGCTCATCGGCTTCCATCGCAAGAGGGTCGGCTGACTGGCTGTGAGGCGAGTCGCTGGCACCTCGAGCACGGACGGGAATCAACGAGCGTGCTGGGGTGCGGGTGGGCCGAGGGGGCGTACCCGGCGGAGCTGCACCCACTGCCATCTCCAAATCGCCTCCATCGCCAGCCGCATCGTCCTCAATCCCGTGGGAAGGAGCAACACGGGGGGCGGCTGGAGTGGCTTGCTCACGGTTGTAAGCAAGCCGCGACCGCAACGTTGCCATGGTCATGTTCTCACAGTGAGAACATGAACCATCCACAAACGCAGCCTCGGTGTGATCGCTACCCAGACACACGAGACAACGCCTGTGGCCATCTGAAGCGGAGAGCACTCTACCGCATCCAGGAACAACACAGGGGCAGAAGGGCATCTTTATAAAGATGCGTCCTTAAAAGGACGTTCAACGCCGCTGTGTTTTGCTCTTTTAGTGAAATTTACTCTTTTAATAAAAGTCACTCTTTTGTGAAAAAACTTGTGAGAGCTTATTAATTCTGCACTGTCGATGCGCCCAGGGGCAGGAATGCACAGCCGTGCAAACAGGAGAAAGCCGCTGTTGTGCGCCGTGGAATCCAACAGTTATGCAGCAGAGGGATGACAGGAACTCGGTGTGTAGTATGCAGCAGTTGCAGACACGACCATCGGCTCCGAAGAAATTTTCTGAATGAACTCCCGTATTTGGGCCACTTAAATACCCGTATGTCCGGGGGCGGGACATGTAAATACTGGTTGCCAACTCTCATTGGCCTTTTTTCATAGTTCAGAGGTGAATATCGGCGCTCAAGAGAGACCCCTAGTGTCGCTTCTCTGACACAACGTGGAGAGAGCGACAGAAGGGGAACTACATTCTAAATAAGCATGTCATAAAGGAAGGGGGCAGAAGACAGGAACTTCTCCCTTGGCTGGGTGGTATGAATAAACATTTTGGAATCAGAGCTTTGCGTCTCCAGAAATCTTTGACTCGTCTGCACTTTGATTGCTGTTTTGAAGAAATCTACCATGACATAATTAATTGGTGTCAGAAGTGGGATTGGTTCAGGAGCGGAGTGAAGGCTGCCACATCGGGACGGCTGCTGGCGAGCTATATACAAATGCGTGGCCACTGTGAAGTAAGCATTTTTGCTTTTAGTATAAGTGTTTGTGTTAGTTCACCACAAAGTCTGCCCATAATGGTAAGATAATTCTTAAAAAGTCTTCTCCAAATTAAAGAACAGACAAGTTACTGATTCCAAAAGCATTGACTTGTATGCAAAAAATTGTTTGTAACTGTTAAGAGGGCCTTGATGGATAACATTGAATATTGTGTATAATATGTAGAAAAGTCCTGCATGGGTAGGCAAAAGGGCTGCTTATTAGGTCGCCTAAGAGAGGTGATAGAATAGTTGGGTTTTAGAAGTTTGAAGCTCTGTGTTTATGAAGGCTTTATGAATGTAAGAAGTGTGAACATTTCAGTGTTTGTTAGAGTATCTGTATCTGTTTTTGAAAGTGTGTGTAGTGCAATTGTGTATGAAAGTGTATGATTGTGTATAAACAATGAGCCTATATCTAAGGACAAATGTGAATGAAATGAGTACTTTAAAATAAGGAACATAAGAGTGATTGTTTCATGAGACATAAATCATAAATGGACACTAAATGGAGTGGAAGTTGTCTAAAAAAGAAAGTTTGAATTATATACGTTGAATGCATGAAAGCCTGTCTTTTGTGCAAATTTGCAAATGCATTTTCTTTGTAAACACAGAGAAACTAAAAACTTTCCAAAATTTTCTGATTGAAGAATTTGTGATCTAGATGGAGAAACTCAATCCTTGCTGTGTGACTAAAATGGTTAAATTTCATTTGGAAATCACTTATCTGGACAAACAATAATGCTTTAAGTCAAGTGTATCACTTACTAAAGCCAACTAAGTAATTTGATATAAAACAAAGGTTGTATTAAAGATAAGAGTTGGTATAATTATGACAAACACTCCAGTGGAAACACTAACATCTACAAACCCAATGTGCAGGGAACTGATTAATAAAATCCTCAAAGAAATGAGAAAAAATAACCAAAAATTGGAATACAGTATGGCCAAAAGAGGGAACATTTGCTGTGACAGTTGTGAAGAGATGGAAACATTGATAAAGAACTATAATGAATGATAAGAGTAAAAATAGTATAAATAAAAGAGAAAGAGAATGTGAAGTGTTGACAGTGTTTAAAAAGGAAGGAGAAAACTTCTTGAGAAACATAAAACAGGCAAGAAAAATGCTACAAGATGAAGACAGAAAAAAAGTTAGCAGATGTTCTTGACAAACCACCGCACACCAGGTGGTCGGTTTCCAATGATGAGAGGAAAAATTGAAGAAATTGGAGAGGTAGACATAAAAGGGGAAGTATAAATAGCTCACGGAAGCTAATTTAAACAAAGATAGCACTCCAAAAAGGGAACAAGCTGAAGAAAAACAGAGGGAGTTACATTTGGATTGTTATAAGCAAGGGAGCATTGCAGAAGTCATAAAAACAGTATAAAGAAGGTCTAAGATGGAAGACTGTGGATATAGAAGGAAGAGAAGATTAAGATAGTGAAAGAGAAATGAGAGATATAAGGTCAGAAAGAAGTTATAGTGCAGATGGTACAAACCAATAGACTAAGACAAAAAAGAGAGCAGGAAGAAAGGCTATGGGAAAAACCCCAGACAGAAGGAACAGGAGGGGCCAGGTTTAAACAATGTCCCATTTTAGTTAAAAGAACACAGGCACAATATGTGCCATGGGCAACACAGGCCCTGAAGGGGCTGGTCTCTAGTCTTTCTGACTGGAAGCTGACGTAGCTGTAGCGAACACACACACACAAGATGAGACAGTCACAATGTCGGATGAAACTGCTTTATTAAGAGAAAGCAGTGCAGGCAAAAGTACAAAGGGCAAATCCAGTGAAGAGTTGTCGAGGGAAGCGTAGGGTCAAAAGCCGGGGGAATCAAAGTATCGTAAGGGGCAAATCCGGGAGAGAGAGGTAAACGAGAGCGGGAGGTCGAAGCCGGGAAAACAGTTAACAATAAGGGTGAAGAACTAGACGGGACTAGCGGGATCAAAGACAGGGTAACAAGGGGAGCTGGCAAGCTAAGGGGTAAACAAGAGGAGGGCAGAACTAGACGAGACTAGCGGGGGGCAAAGATACGGGAAACTAAACACAATAACCAACACCCGTGAAATGGATGTGCTGTGGTATTTATAGGGGAAGGTGCAGGTGTAAACAATGAAAGGTGACGAGACGAGTGCAGGTGAAACTAATGTGCAGGAGTGCAGATGACGCGAGTGCAGGTGGTCATAATGTTCTGGGGATTGGAAGCGCGTGAGAAACTCGAGGAAGGGAGATTGCCTACGAGCATGTGAGCGAGTAGGAGCAAAGTGGGCGTGAGGGCTCGAGCGAGCAAAAAGAGCGTGAAAAGCTCGAGGGGGCGGAGTGAGGGAGTGTGCGTGTGTGTGCTAGACGATGCGGGGAGAAGCAGAGGAGCGGGGTTTGTGACAGTAGCCCTCCCTAGGGCTGGAAAATGGATTAGGGCATTTGAAGAAGAGACAATGGTTAAGCTCTTGGCATTAGGAGACATCAGGGAATTCCTAGCAAATATACTGGGTGGAGTAAAGATGGAAGATATCCTCTTTGAATCCCACTTGGTGCTGTGGGCACTTCTGAACAACCTTAGATGGCACACCCTTCAATGTGACCCGACCAGACATGTGGATGGTATTAAGCGCTGAATACCCATATAATTTTAAAATTATTTATTCTTGCAAGAAGGACCCAGTCATTACACAGGAGTTAATCTGTGCCATGAGTGAGACCGTGAAGGGGAGGGCTGACTTGTATTTTATACTCTTTTATCCCAAGGTTTGTTAACAGAAGCAGATCCTTCCCCTCTGCATTCCTCAGACACAGAGGCATTCCCTTGCAATGACTATCACTGATCAATGAGTATCAAAATGTCTACAACAGGATCCAGAAAGAGACCCATTAATGACCACACTCTTCAGAAATGCAGTGGTTGATGCCATGCCACAAACAATCAAGAGATGTGGTAGGTCTGAACTTTAAGACACACAAAGACATGTGACCATGTGTCCCATGCTGTAGAACAATACAGAAAGAATGAAGCTCATAAATAAAGAGAGAGAGCTGCAAAGAAAACTGACACAGCTGCAACTTGAAGAACTGACAAGAGAGAATAAAAAGAGGATACTGCTTTCAGTAAAGAAAGAAGAGGTGGAGCAGATAGCAGTCATAGCTCAAATGAACATCCACCTACTCAGATGAACACCAATTGTCCAACCCACTCAACCTGCACTGGTCAGTTCAGTTGTGAACCAGGTTGCTCCTGTGCCAATTGTCAATATCTATAGTGAGCAGCAAGGACAAGTGGGATGGAACAGAAAGCTGCCATAAGGGGGACAAAGAGGAAGAGGCAGACCAAGTTATGGTCCACCTGGAGTGTGCTGGGTATGTGGTCAAGCTGGACACAACAGACGCAACTGCTCAATCAATCCATTGCAAGTGTCTCCTTGTGGTGAAGGGGGGAGGAGTTGACAGCAGCCCAGTCAGGACCAATAGCAAGTCCCAGCAAATTGGCAACAACCCAATAAAACCCTACTACAAGGTCTAGTAAATCCACGGCAGGGTCCTAATTTGGATACTAGGGGTGCCCAGAGAATCCTACAGGGGAGCTTTCAATTTTTAAAACAGAACTGCAGAACCTATGCTGCAGTTAAAAATAGAGGGTAAGAACACACCCATGTTATTAGACACTGGAGTGACCTACATGTGTGTATATTGGGTTTATTCATTCTTGTCAGGTCCACTTCACTGGAGCAGAATTACAGAGAATCCATAGCAGTAATCAAAAAATTGGCTCAAGGAGGCCACAAGGCTTCTAAAACTAAATTGCAGTACTGTCAACCACAGGTAGAATACTTAGGACAAATGGTAGCCTATGGAACAAAAGCCATAGCTCCAGCCCAATTGGAAGGCATAAATAAAACGCCATTGCCTCAAACAGTAGGTCAAATTATGACCTTTTTGGGAATGACTGGTTTTAGTGCAGACTGGATAGAGGAGTTTACTCTAAAACCATTGCGTGAAATCATGAAACAAGCAGGGTTAAATAATAAGAAAATTGAACAGGGCAAATTTGTTTTGACTCAAGCTCATATTCTAACATATCCACGGTGTTCCTGACATACCCAGATATCACTATCAAGCGATATAATACAGTTAACCACACCACATTGATTCCTTTAGCCCATTAAGGAACACCGCATAGTAGCATGGCTAATTCATTAGTATTTGCTAGGTTAAGGCCATATCTTGAATCTATAGCAATCATTATCAACCAACCATTATCACTGTGTAAGAGACACTCTGACTCAAACAGTCTTTTAAAATAAATGTATTCTTGCAAGAAGACCCAGTCATTACACAGCAACCCGTCTGTCATGAGAGAGTGTTTTTTATCAGGCAGGGCTGCCTCTCTTATACATTCCTCCCCCCCTGAGGTCAGCTGGCAGAAGCAGATCTTCCTCCCCCCTTCTCTCCCTTGGATACAGGGACTAGGCTACTAGGCCTGATTTATTATTAACCAGCCCAAACGTACCCCCCTGTACTACATGTCCTCTGATCTGAAGAGGGCAGAGGTCCCCACTCAGCCTGGACCGAGGTGTCTCTGTTCTGCTTTTCAGTCGTAAATACTATCCCTTGTTCAAACATAAATTTCCCAATGTCTTCAGATCAGAAGACCAGGTGGCATTCCTGTGCAATGACTGAGTCTTGACCACTGAGCATCAAAATTTCTACAACAATTACCTTCACTTGAGCAATTGCAAATGGAACTGAAGGCATATATGCATCAACTAACTGCAATACATAAAGCTATCGATTTGCAGGAAAAACATCTAGGTTACTGTTGTAACCTCCATTCCCTGATGGAAGGAACAAGACATATTTTCAAATGAAGCGACACTAGGTGACTTTCTTGAAGGTCTCAGTTACCTCTAAACTTGAGAAAAGGCCAATAAGAAATTGGCAGACAGAATTTGCATGTCCCTCCCCGGACATACGTGTATAAAAGGAGGTATTCGTGTATCTGTTCGTTCAGGTTTTGCACTGATGAGATGAGGTGGCCTGGGGGAACGCAACGTCTCGTTCCCTCCATCAGGAAACGGAGGTTACAGCAGTAAACTAGATGTTACCCGTCAGTCACTCACTCGACATTGTGTCGAATTAAGCGACACTAGGGGACTTTCTTGAAAAGGCCACACCAGCCGCACCTTTTCTCTCTCTATGTTTCTCTCACAGAGTTAAAGCGTCTGGGGCCATTTAAGGCTAAAACATGCATCAGGAAAGGTGTTCTTTTCAAACTCTTATTTTTCCAGGGGGAAAAGACCCCATTTAGACCACAACCTGCCTAGACTGGGGGGAGGTAAAATGTGGCAAAATACTTCACATGGGTTTTCAGGCGACATGGAAGTGGCGCAGTGATAGATCCCATATATTTCATATTTTTTTGATGAGCTGAATTCTTTACCTAGCTTCATGGCAGGAAGCAACCAATACACAACACCATTTTTGTCATCAGGTTCTTAAGCTTGAACGATCCATTGATGTGCGATGGAGCTAGAAATCCAGGTCCTTACCAACCATAGTAAAAGTAGCCATATCCAGACCAAAATGGAGACACAGGGTCTTCTACAACAAATACCAACAAAACTATCTCATTTTTTGTTACTCTCTGTAGCGGTAGGGGACAGACAAGTTGGAGGGAAACGACTGAACAGTAAATGTAAAGTTTTAATGCCAAATTTAACTTAAAACAACATAAAATATAAGACACACACACACACACACACACACACACAGTGGCTGCATGCGTCTCTCTCTCTCTCTCTCAACTGGTGCCTCGAAATCATCTTTATTCCCTTCCCTGCTGATTAGCCCAATTCAGGGCCGTGTGTATGTCATCACGTCCCGGCCCCGCCTTCCTCCTCATCACATTCCTCCATCGCCTGACTCAGGTGAGGGAATGGCCTCCCTTCCTGGAAGGGGGTGTTGCCCTTCCCAGCCTTTCTGAAGCCCTGGGAGAGATAAGAGGAGGGAAAGGAGAGACAGAAAGAGGGAGGCAGAGCAACAGAGAGAGAGAGAAAACTGGCTCACTGGTCCTCAGACATACCATCGCCTGGTTCTAAGCCACTCGTCCGACCTCTGGTGAACGACAGCTCTCTCCTCCCCTGGCGGATGGCAGCGATTTCTCCGACCCATGGCTGATGAAATGGCTCCTCCCCTTTCTAGGCAGACAACAGCGGCTCCTCCAACTCTTGGCGGCTGGCAGCGACCCCTCCGTCCCCTGGCAGATGGCCGTGGCTGCTCCCCTAGCGGACAGCAGTGGCGAGTACTCCTTAACAGCACATCCCTCTTCCTTTCCAAGTTTTGGCACCAATGTAATGGTAGGGGACAGGCAAGGAGAGGCGGGAACCGGCTGAATAGTAAATATTAACTTTTAATGCCAAACTGAACTTAAAACAACATAAAATACAGCGGCCACATGCGTCTCTCTCTCGAACTGGTGCCTCCGGCTTGTCTCAATCCCCTCCCTGCTGATCAGCACGATTCAGGGCCGGCATGTTTCCTCATGGCCTGGCCCCACCCTCCTCCTCATCACAGACTCATTTAGGAAAACTTTGCTGCTAAAAGATTGCAAACCCTACGCTGTGTGTTGTGGATTGCATCCACCTAACTAGAATGGCATGAGAGTTAATAAATAAGGACAACATTTCTAATTTTTTGGTGAACTTCTCCAATAATTTATCTTAAAAGAACCATAAACTAGGCATTGTATAAAATAAATAAATAAATACATAAAAATAGGTTAGGGGAAAAAAACTCTTCATAATTTGAATTAAGTAATTTGAGAGTATGGCACAGAATAAACGTCCATCCTGTTTCAACAATGTCCACTCACATTAAAATGTCTGGCCTTGCTGGATGTTAAATAATAGTACATATTCAGTTTCAGCTCTCATTTAGTGGCATCTATCAAGCTATTTGCAGTCATAGCTGTCTTGAGTGTCTTGTGCTTTAAAAGGTCACATGCATTTGGAGAGGTTACTGACACATCTCTATAGTAATTTCATCTTTAGATGCTCTGCTTTTCACTGAGCATATTTATAGCTTTTTACAGTTTAGGGGACACAGAAGTTTTACTCAGATGTTACTGTAACTTTAGAACAAAATGTTTTACAGTGACGCTGTAGTGTTAAAGCAGAAAGTGCATTGATATATGCAGGGAATGTTTAGAGTGAATACCATACCAGCATAATAATAGTAATAACGATAGTTTAAACCTCAAATAAGCTTAAAGATTTTGGCTATGAAGTGTTGTTATAGCTGCCTAATGATGTGGCAACTGACTTTTGACACCCACAACCACCACTACTATCCATATAAAACAAGAGATTAGTGCAACAGTTTATTAGACAGACTAATGATCGGTTGTGAATTTAATGTTAAGACTCAAAAAATGTAATGTAATTGTGAAACTCTAAACAAAAACTATATTATGATTTTCTTTTCTTTATTTTTGGCTTGTTTGTTATTGCACTTATTTGAAAATGTTCTTTCTGATATAAAAAGCTATAAAACTGATGTAAAATTTGACACCAGTATTACCTTTGACATAACAGTTAAACATTTTTCTTTTAAATTTTTCAGACAATAGAATGGCCAGCCCACTGCTCTGCTGATATCTGCTAAGAGGCCCCATTGTGTGGAGTGAACGCAGTCAGGAGGGCAGTCTTTAAAGAGAGTACATTTAGCTCAACTGACTCCAGCGGCTCAAATAGAGCTCCCCGTAGGCCCCGAAGGAGGTGTGATCTGGGGAGATGATCCGTGATCCATTGCTGACTCCAGAGGAGGAGATGGCAGGCGAGTTGCGACATTCGTTGAAAGTGCACGCCACTTTAGCAGTTGATGTACACTACCGTTGCCGTGTTTCCATCCGGACCAACACGTGCTTGCCCTGGATCAATGGCTGAAGCCTCAGCCAGGCGATCAACACTGCCAGCAACTTGATGCAGTTACGTTTACATTTACATTTATGCATTTGGCAGACGCTGTCGCCAAAGCGACTTACAGTGCACTTATTACAGGGACAATCAGGATCAAATTAAAAATATTTTGATAAAATTATTATGTTATGAAATTGTTTTACATTTAACTTATTATATTATGTGCAGTTATTACATTATGCTTAGTCATTATATTATGAGTTGCTACAACACTTTTTTAAAGAAAAAAATTCTAGTTGATTATGATGAAGCTGGGGTTGATTATGATTATTTTGATTTTGATTTGAAGCCTCCACAGATCTTTAATCAGCTTTATTTCTTGAGCTGTAAATGTCAGCAAGAGGCGCAGTCATTGGAGAATGCTTATATCCATTACACTGATGGCCCTCTAGACTGGGAGAACATTTCACTTCTTAGGTTAAAAGAGCAAGTTCCATGGAGATCGCTGTTCCAGTAGCTGTCTGCATCATATACTTTGAACTTTAGTTTGTTAGCCATGGTGATCTTAATAGGACTAAACTGAAATGTTTCAGGCCAATGTGGATTGTCATCATCATTATTAATCTTAGCGTGCTTTTCCTGTGTGCCAAATGTGACTGATACAACCCCATCTGTATGATGGTTATAAATACTACCAAATAACGGTTCCTTGGCTTGTAACAGCAGAACCATTTTTGGTGCTAAATAGAACACTTGGAAACTATTGATATGTTTTGAAAATGATTATAATATGACAAAATTATTACATTTTCAATTAAAATGTTGAAATCATAATGTAATACATTTCTCATATTGCAATATTACCTATTAAATTTCGGCAAAAAAAAAAAAAAACTTTATTATATTATGTGTTCTAACATTACATTTTGAGAAAATTATTACATTATGAACATTTATTACATTTAACTTATTATATTATATACAGTTATTACATTATGCTTAGTTTTTATATTATGAGTTGCTACAACACTTTTTTAAAGAAACCATAAAAAAAGTATTATTCAGAACCTGAAAATTTTTGATGCAAGGTTTCTATAAAACATAATAGTCTCAATTACGGCTTTACATTAAATAAAAACAATCAAACAACTAATAAAATAAATAAAATCAGGGCATTTGTGTCAATTAAATACTTTTATTTTCTATTAAAATAAATTTTTTTATAAAAAATAACAATGCTTTTACAGCAATCATTAGCTGAATCCATTAATAAATTATTGTAATTTAATAATTCCAAATGCATGAACCAGTCACATTAATAAATACATCAACAAATATATAGATGAAAGAGAAAAAGAAATGCATATGCAAATGACTTAGCAGACTTCTAATTGCTCCACACATTAAGGCTAAATCAGAAACTTATGAATTATTTTATCTTTCATAATGAGAGCTTTTTCTTCCATACTGACACTAATCCTTCGATGACCAAAGTCCCAAGGAATTCACAAATAGAGGTAATAAAAACAAAATTTCATTAATACATCTCCACAATTCTCTATGAGTCTTCATCATCAATCACTGTGTATTTTGGTGTATTTGAGTGGGAGTGACATGGTCCGGTCACCTTCTACCTGATGGGACCATGACAGTATCGGCCATCCTTTGTGTTTTGATTTCCCCTTTTGTTTGAGCACAAGGGTCTGGTTGTTTTTGAACCGCCATGCACGTGTTAATGCTGTGCGCTCTCCAGTGATGTCATGGTCCTGTCAACCGGTCAGGTTGTGTGTGCGCCTGTGGAGAACCATGGCATCATCGTCCCTTGTCTGTTTTGTCAAACGCGTGTTTACGTTTTGCCTTTATGTGTTTTAGGTGTCACTGACATGCTGAATCAGCGTTTCCATGGGAATCTTGATTGTTTACATGGCAATGCTTATCATTACAATCTTCAGCTGGGAATGACACCTACCCCGTGTTTGTTGGACCCAGTTGCACTGCAGTGTGGTGAACCAATCACCACCAGGGGGAGGAGGAACAAGACACCCGTTTCCCTACCACTTTCAGTTTCCGCTGCCATGGAGGCTATTTCCCTGCCACTGCCATTGTCCACAGCCACAATGGCCGTTCCTCTGCTGCTGTCAGCGCCCATGGTCACTAAGGCCGTTTCCCTGCCACTGCCAATGTTCAAGGCCAAGAGGGCCGTATCCCCACTGCTGTCAGTGCCCACGTTCACTGAGGACATTTCCCTGCCACTGTCTTTGTCCACGACCATGAGAGCTGTTTCCCTGCTGCAGCCAGCACTCATGCCTGCCATGCCAAAAAAACAACATCCATGCCTTCCACGGCCAACAAGAAATCTTCCACACCTGACATGGCCAACGAGCCAGTGCCCACATCTGCCACGGCCAACAAGCCAGTAGTGTGCCCACAGCAGTGTGTAATCTGCATTTTGTGTTGTCATTAGAAATCAGAAATAGTTGTCTTGTGTCTTCCTTTAATGCCTGGTCAAACACATGAACAGCACCTCTGCATCACTTATAAAACTCTCTCTGTAAGAGCTAGCTGTAATTTTTGAAGGAAGTCATGAGTGCAGAATCTAAATTCAGCTTGAATTTAATAGAAAAATAGACAAAGTACAAAATAGGGTAAGTACTGGAAAACGGCAAGACTAGGAACTGGGAACTATAACAAACGTACATGAAACAGGATCAAAACACAACAACTGACAAAGACTGAACAGAAATCAGGGCATTACATACACAAGGAATAGGGAATGGAACACAGGCGAGAACAATTGGTATAAGCTGACAGAGATGAAGGCAGTGCATTTTGGGAAGTGTAGTCCAGGGAAAACAGCAGACGGAGGATAAACACAAGGCAACACAACAGTAAATCATGAAGCTCACATAAACTGGGCAGAATAAATATACAAAATAAACAAAAAGTACCTGGTCAAACACATGAACAACCTTTTGAGCTGCTCTGCACCACTTACAACACTCTTTGTGAGAACCAAATTTTGCATCCAAAAATATAAAATAACCAACAAAACTTACATAAAAACATGACCATAATCTCAATGTCTTAAACACAAAAATTACAAAAACAGAGAGTAATCAAATAGATTAAAAATGTAACTAATTAATTGACCACACTTCACATGCGACCTACCTCTGTGAGTGTAAACTGGGAAGAAGCAGAGTGTGCAGACTCCCCAAGTCTACAGAATAAGAGGAATCATCATTGTCATGGTCATGACAAGTGGAATCACAAAACATACTAT
Source organism: Xyrauchen texanus (assembly GCF_025860055.1). Classification (NCBI taxonomy): domain Eukaryota; kingdom Metazoa; phylum Chordata; class Actinopteri; order Cypriniformes; family Catostomidae; genus Xyrauchen; species Xyrauchen texanus. Next base: position 32,915,796 of record NC_068301.1, read on the forward strand.
TTAATTATTTACCTGTTACACATGTTCACAGACACGAAGGCTGTTCTCCTGCCACTGAACACGACCATGGAGGTTGTTTCCCTGTCCCTGCCTGTGTTCACAGCCATGAAGGCAGTTCCCCTGCCACTGCCAGTGCCCATGACTGCACAGGTCATTTCTGTTCCTACCTGTGTTCACAGACACGAAGGCTGTTTCCCTGCTACTGCCAGTGCCCACGTCTATAGAGTCTGTTCTCCCATCATGGTCGGTACTCATGTCCTTGGAGGCTGTTCCACTGGTTCACTTCCAGTACTCAGACCAAGTAATTGCTGTGCGTGATTTGCCACTGTGTGCCCTGTAGTGATGTCATGGTCATGGCACTTAGCCAGGTTGTATGTTCATCTGTGGAGGACCGACATCATCGTCCCTTGTCTATTTTGTCAAAGCGTGTTTATGTTTTGCCCTTATGTGTTTCAGGTGTCGTTGGCATGCTGAATCTGCATTTCCATGGGAACACTGATTGTTTCCATGGATACACTGATCATTACAACATTTAGCTGCAACCGTCACCTGCCCGTGTTTGTTTCTCTTATTTAAATCCTGTCATGTACATGTGTCATGTACGGTGTCTGAATATTGTGATGTACTGTGACTGTTACTGTTTGCCATGGTCTAACACTTCTCTTTTGTGTAGTTGTAGTTGGAGTGTATCCACTGGTTGCCTGTTAGTTGAGGTGCATCTACCTGTCTGCTTGTATTCGCTCTCACTAGTTGGAGCCCAGTACTGTGGAAAAGGATTCCTCGGATATCTGCCCGTGTTTTGGGACTTGCTTACTTGCTTTGAGTTTTGAAAAAGAACTGTTTAAGTTGTAAATAAATTCCAATTGAACTTTCCCTCTGCTTTTGGGTCCTGTCTTCCCCGTACCATGACAGGCAGCCCCTCTCTGCAGGTACTGAGATTGTCGGGAGAAACTTATACACAGCTAGGTTCAAAGGCAGTGATTAAGTATACTGTATGCAAATAATATTTGTTATATATATACAGTATGTTAAAAAGAAAAAGTGATAGCTATAAAGTGTGATAGCTTTATTTGTGACTGGACAAACCTGTGCATGAACCCAAGTTAATTATTGAATAAAATTCTATATGGATCACAAATTCAGACTTTATAGCTCACATACTTTTAATGTAAATACATTTGTATGTGTGTGTGTGTGTGTGTGTGTGTGTGTATGTGTGTGTGTGTCTCACTCAATGTTAAATAATAGTAAATGCACAAATATTCAGTGTCTGTCAGCTCTAATTCAGTGGCGTCTATCAAGCTATCTGCAATCATATATGTCTTAAAGGGCTGTAAAAGACTGCATGCATTTGCAGAGGTTATTTCTGTTGTAACTTCATGTTCTGATGCTCTGTTTCCCACTGAGCATAATTATAGAATTTCACACCTTAAATTATATTAGACCTAAATGCTTTATAATGATGCCGTGGTGCTTAAAAGGCTGATAGTATACAGTGAATACCTTACCATAATAATAATAATAATAATAATAATAATAATCATGATAATAATAATAATAATAAAAATAATAATAATAACAATAATAATAATAATGTAATAATAAGCAAAAAAATATCAACCTCGAGAGATTGTGTTGACACAGACCAGTGACACCCACAACCACCAACACCAGGACTTGTATAAAACCAGGTTCGAGTGACAATTTGACTCATTTATGATCATCTGGGCTGTATTTAAAGGTAAGACTCAAAAGATTTCTGAATGTAATTATGAAACTCTAAATATAAACCATATTATTATATTTATTTAGAAACCATTTGTTTTTGCACTTAAATAAAAATAATCCTATTGATATAAAAATATTTTTAACTAACATCAGATTTGACACCAATAATGACTTTGACATAATAGCTCTTTTAAAATTACATTTTACAGACAATGGGGCAGATGCGGGCTCACCTTATTGTTTTCTGGGCAAGCCATTTGTTTCTCCTGACAGTTTGTGGAGAGGATGAATTAGGCACATCAAAACAGTGTGAAGATGCTCCATTTGTTCCAGGACACAATCTTGCTGGAGAGGGATTTGATGTTGTGACCATGGAGCGAAAAGGTTCTTACGTGATCAACACAGAAAAATGGGATCTGGGAAATGGCACTTGTAAATTGTGCACAAACCCGTACTTGGAGGGAGTAAAACAGAAGTTACCAGCTGCTGTTGTGTTCTGGAGGTCTTTACCAAAGTGTTCAATGAAAGTCTCCAGTAAGATCTTTGAATCAAGTGAATCACTGGTCAATGATTCATCATCAGCTCTCTCGGTCAGCTGGAAAGTTGGTTTAGATGTGAAGGCTGCTGGAGCTGCAGTTGGAAGCACCCATTCCAGGGAAGCAAAATTTGCAATGACAAAATCAAAAGAAGACAAATACAGTTTCACCAAACATGAAGTTGGATGTAACTTTTACAGGTGAGAGAGCTGAGGTCTTGTTTCTCACTAATACATTTATAATGACAATGAAATGAAATAAAAACTTTATTTGTAAATTAGGATCTCTCTGATTTCTTTCATCTCACTGAATGCAAACATGTTTCCTGTTTCTTTGCAGATATGGTTTATCTCAAAATCCACCTCTTCATCACGAGTTTCTTGAAGCAGTCAAATCACTCCCTTCATCTTACGATCCAAACGCTTACCGCAGCCTGATCAACACATTTGGCACTCACTATATTGAACAAGTCAAGTTAGGGGGGAAAATGAAAGCCATAACAGCCATTAAATCCTGTCAGGCAACAATTAGTGGGCTTACAGACACTGCAGTGAAAGACTGTTTGGACGTGGAAGCCTCGGGTTCTTACTCCGGAGTAACTGTGAAGGCAGAGACACATTATTGTAAAGACATGAAAAAGAAAATGGGCAGCAATGAAAAGTTTAGCAGCATGTTTACCGAACGTCAGACAGAGATTATTGGAGGGAACATAAATGGAGAAGATCTGCTTTTTTCTGGTTCATCACACCCAAATTCCCTTAAAACCTGGCTTGAGTCTTTGAAGACCATTCCCGACATAGTGCACTATTCTCTCAAACCCCTCCACTTTTTGCTCAGTGGTAAAAACCCTGCCCAGAAAGGACTTAAGAAAGCTGTGGAAGAATACATAATAGAAAATGCCCTTATGAAGGTTTGCTCAGAATCTTGCAAGATTGGCAGGAAATGCAGTGCAAGAGACCGATGTGCTTGTGTTTGTGATAGTAGTGATATTATAAAGTCTAACTGCTGTCCAACTGCAAAAGGACTTGCAACCCTGAAAGTCTACAGACTCATGGGCTAAAGATCTATATGGAGATGTAGGTTCTGAAACAGATGGGTTTGTATTAGTCAAATTTGGCACACAGGAAAAGCGCACTCAGATTATTGATGATGATAACAATCCACATTGGCCTGAAACATTTGTGTTTGGTCCTATTAAGATCACCATGGCAAATAAACTAACATTCGAAGTATATGATGCAGACAGCTACTGGAACAGTGATATACTTGGTACTTGCTCTTTTGACCTTAGAAGTGGAGTTGTGACAGAAGCCTGTGTCTTTACCTATGGCACCTTCTTTTTTACCTATGAAGTGAAATGTGCTCCCAGTCTAGAGGGCCCTCAGTGTAATGAATACAAGGGTTCTCCAATGGCTGCGCCTCTTGCTGACATTTACAGCTCAAGAAATGGTATTCTGGTTAAAGATCTGTGGAGGCTTGAATTAGCTCAAAATAACTCAAACAAGCTAAGCTTCAAGAGCACTGATGGAAAGCAGGCGGAGCTGTGATTTGCATTTAAGATCAGACCAAAATAATCATAATCAACCCCAGCTTCATTATAATTAGCTAATAAATAAATAAATAAATAAATATATATATATATATATATATATATATATATATATATATATATATATATATATATAAAATAACACTTGCTTCTATTTCTTTTCCAAGTGCATGTTGTATTTTTAACTTAATAAAGCATTCACAAAGGCAGACTTTTCTAATTTCTTTCATTTTCCTGGAAAGAGATGTTTAGCCAGTTACATTAACAATACTCCACAAAGGACAACGGCAAACATGAGGGCTACAATACACTGATGTGGGTAACAAGTTAACAAGACCACCAATGAAAATATAAGGCTGAAAACAATGTAACAAGACAAGATTAATAAACAAAGGAACCAATGAGAAAAAAACACATGAAACATGGCAGGAACAGGATAATCACATGACTAGACAAGGAAGTGGACTGTGGCGCAGAGGTGGGCCTGGACCGTGGAGTAGAGGCGGGCCTGGTCTGGTGAGCAGAGGTTTGCTTGTGACATGGCATGGAGCAGTCTGGAGTTTGACTGAAACATGGCTTGGAGCAGACTGAAGCTTGGCTGTGACATGGCATGGAACAGGCTGAGGTATGGCTGTGACATGGCATGGAACAGGCTGAGGTATGGCTGTGACATGGCATGGAGTAGACTGGGGCGTGGCTGTGTCATGGTATGGAACAGGCTGAGGTATGGCTGTGACATGGCATGGAGCTGACTCTGGCATGGCGGTGACATGGCCTGGAGCCAATTTATTAGAAATTAATATTTCAAGGTTCCACTTCTCTGGTGAAAAAAAAGTATGCTAAGTATACTTGATGCCAGACTAATTTAAGTATGCTTCAAGTGTGTTAAATTAGTTAACTTGAAGTGTGCTATTTTGGAACAACAAATTTTGTACTAAGTATATTTTAGTTGTAATTATATTGTAGTAAAGCATAACTTTAAGTGTATTTAGTGTCCTTTTGTGTACTAAATTGGAACAACTTCAAGTATACTTAGTATACTTTAAGTATATGCCAGTGTAGGGTAATTACATGCTTGATTAGTGATATTAAAATGTACTTTATTTGTGTTACAAGTACATTACAAATTAATTGCAAGTGTCTTTGAAACATACAAGTAATATACTATAAATGTATTATATTTGAGTAAAAAGTATATGCTACCTTTGGCTTATTCAAAATACTACAAATTGCACACTGTCTTCAACAACAAACTGTTATTACTTAGCTATACTTTGTACAATATACTTTAAACATTACATCGTCATACACAAAAACAGTATTTTAAATGTGTTACCTGCATGACATTTTTACTTAAAAATTAAGGAAACCGATTACCTTATTTTTGCAAAGCAAACTTGCTAGCTAAAATGAACTTATATTAATGTTCCTATGCAAGTAATGTCAACTTGTTATTATTCAACTTAATAGTACATTTCTAGTTAACTTTACTTGCTTTTACTTGCTTGTTTTTGTTAATTACTATCAATTAATTAGTAACCTTACAAATGATTTATTTGTAAGATGACTCTATTAAGTCAATTAACTTAAAATTAATACAATTTGTTCACTTTACATCTGAAATACAACTAATCTCAACATGAGTTTACTGTATCACTAAGTTGTATACACTTAAAATACTATGTGCAATCGGTTTCCACATTCTCTTTAAGTAAACTGAACATAATGTTTCTAAAAATGCATCGCTTCGCTTTAGAAGGACTTTATTAAACCCCTGACGCTGTATGGATGATTTTTTTTGAGATGGATGAGCTTTTTTGGGCTTCAAAATTTTATTGCATCAATTTAAGGAATTTAAATCAACAATGTCACAAATCAGAATTTTTTCACAATAGACAAATACAGCAACTGTAAAAGTACACCCAGAACTTTTTCATAATCTAATCTATAATATCATGTAATAAAGCAAATTGACCATTTAAAAAATATAAACAGCGATAAAAATACTTACGAAGCTCATCCTGAAAAATTCCTCTGGGTCATCAGGAGGATTGGAAGACCCTGAAGTACTGCAGTGCAAACATATGTAACATCAGATGACTACGAAAAAGTAGAGACAGGTAGACGTGAGTGTAACAATCATAGCCAAATCATTTCCATTTGATGCTTCTTGGCCAGCATTAGGGGGACATTTTTGAAAAGTTGTGCATCACGGATCACTTTCTTGAAGACTTATGTTACCCCTCAAATCAAATTGTCCATAGATTTCTCAATGGCCCAAACATTCCTCAAGTTTTGGTTTGAAATTTATTTTTGATAAATGTACTTTTAATACGTAGAATGACATGGACACTCGGAATGGAGACATGGTATTGAAACAATTCGAGAATATGTTCCGTGGCTTATGCGATAGTGCTTAAAATGTTGTGCCCTCTTTTCAGATGTATAAGTGCAGAACTTACATTTCCACTGCATAGTAGGTCATCATCTGGTACTCTACAAATAATAATAATAATAATAGTTAATCCATCACTCAAAAGTAAAAGAAACAAAATCAGATGCATATGTTTCTTCAAATTGTGGACCACTTACAATGTTGGACAATGACTAAAATGGAAACAGGTATTAAAAACAAAGCCTGTTGAAGTATCTGTGCTGATTTATATTTAAAAAGATATACATAATACTACTAATGATAATAATACTCTACTTGAAAAGGTGGCGGCGATGGGGTCGGCTGAAGACTCGCTGATAAACTCAATTGAATAGTACCTCAGAATAACACCAACCTCAGGAGCCTGCAGACTACCGTAATAATCATAATAAGCAATCATATTATTTTCGCCACAACCAGCTTGACTGGAGTTCACCACACATCATTGCGTTTTTAAATGAGAAATGTCACGTATCAAATTAAAAAGAGTTACTTTAAAAGAACCAGGCTCAAGATGTCATGGTCTGTTACATCAATTTGTACTTTGTCTGGATTGCGATCTCTAGGGTGAAGGCATCTATGTCAGTCTGCGCTGCCTCGTTCTAATGACCAGTCTTCAGTTCAAACTACTCCAGTACTCCAGTACTCCCATACTCATGCCCATCAAAAACATATACATTTCAAAATGATTTAATATGCTAACAGTCAACAAATTTTACAGATATGAAGCGGGCAAAGACTAGTTTTAACAGAAATGCCTTCAAAAAAAGTGTAGTGAATAACGTGTTTGTGCAAGTTCTTAACATGAGCTAATACGTCACAAAAAACAGCATGAAAACAACAAAGTACAAAAACTCAAAAAATTATTAAGAGTATTAAACAAATAAAGCAAAGTTTAAATCAAAATATATTACCTTGCATTTACCGAAGAAGAACGTCGATTCCTCAGTCCATGTGCTTCTGCTCTGTGTGTGGGAGGGGAAATTGCCGTCCAGTGCGCATGCCTAACAGCACGTCTTGAACATTTTGAGTAGTTAGTTAGTTATGGGAGCTGGGCGGGGGGCGTGACAAGATGGCGGAGAGAGCAGACGCACTGTGAATAGCTCAGAGTAGCAAAGCCTTAAAAATCAATGGAATGGACTAACTCAACAAAACCCTGATCTATCAGATGTAAATCCATAGGGAACTTATTAAAATACTTCAGAAACGTGTAAGTAACCCTGAACACCTCCTGGAGAACAATATTGCAGACCATAACATGACTAGCACAAAAGCTAATGCTAAATTGAAGGCTCTCCAAGCACATGACTACTGTGGTCCAGAAAGTATGGAAACTAACTCCAGAAGAACCAAAAACACCTTAACATCACCTTCCAAACCACCAGCACCACAGAAAAAGTCAAAACCAGACGACGTAGCTGCTGGAGCCCATGCTGAAGACGCCTCTAACGCAGCGATCCTGGCTGCTATCGGCACTCTTCAAAACATGATGCAGGACTTCAAAGCGGAGCTAAAGCAGAACACGCTGACTATAGCCAACATCGTGAACGCGGTAGAGTTTAACTCTGCCGAAATCAAAGAATGTAAAGAACATTGCCAAAAACTGCACGTCAAGGTGAAACAACTCAGAGAGGAGAACACAGAGCTTGGGAAAAGAGCAGCAGAAGTGGAAAAAAGAGCTGCAGAGTTGGAGCGTTATAAAAGAAGATGGAACCTACAAGTAAATGGCTTACAGGAGGAAAAAGACAAAAACACACGACACATCATCTCTGATATCATCGGAAAGATTGTGCCACACTGGAGGGAGAAGATGGATTTCATCCTGGATTCGGTGCACCGACTGGGGCCGAGTAACACCAACCGCCCTCGTCAGATCATCATGCAGTTCACAGGACGCCACATCAGGGACGAACTCTGGCGGATCACCAAACTTCACCCCGTCTGCAATGATCTCAATATCCGCTTCGAAGAAGACCTCACCAAAGAAGACCATGTCCCCCATACTTTCATTAATGGACAAAGATTCTCAACATAGACACAACTTTCCAGGGTTTTTGAATCCCGAAAATAAGTGAGTTTGAATTAAAATGTTTTCTCAGGGTTTTGCTACTATTATATATTCCTAATAGGAAACTTCTATTGTTGTTTTAAGTAAGTTCAGCAATCCATTGTTGTTGATTGTTTTTTTAGTTGTTTTTGCTCTATGTTCAGTTTAAAGAGTAACATCTCTCTAATTTCTGTTAATGCAAGGGGTTTAAGAGACATGACAAAGAGAAAAAGTATTTTCTTATTTTGTAAAGGGAAGAAGTCAAATATAATTTTTTTGCAGGAAACACATTCTAAGGTTGATGATGTTATATTTTGGTCTAAACAATGGGGAGATGAAGCTTACTTTAGCCATGGCACTCCAAGGTCAGCAGGAGTCACCATCCTCCTAAATAATTTCAAAGGTCATATTGTGTCCCATATGGCAGATGAGTTTGGTCACTGGCTGATTCTTATCATAAACATTGATGGTCTGAAATTCATCTTAATCAACATTTATGGCTATAACATCAGCAGAGAACCTACTTGAACAAATTGGCTTACATTTAGACAATCTCAAATTAACACACTCAACTGATAACATCATAATTGGAGGGGATCTAAACCTAGTTCATGATGAATTTTTTGATAAATATCCTTGCAGATACTCTGCAAGTCATCCAAACACCATATTCAAACTTTTGTGAAAAACATAATTTGGCTGATACTTGTAGACACTTAAGTCCAGGAATATCTAAATACTCCTGTTTTAGCTCAAACCACAATTTTAAATCCAGAATTTATCACTGGTTAATTGCAAATCATTTACTATTTTATAATATTAGCTCTGATATTTCTGCTGCACCACTAACAGATCATAGTGTCATTTTACTACAGATAAAATCCAATGACAACAATGTCCATTCACACACATATTGGAAGTTCAATTCCAGTCTGCTCAAAAATAATGACTACTGCCAAAAAATCTAATTATTAATTAAAGAAATTGCCAATTCTGAGGAGCTAACAACTGCTACCAAAAAGTGGGAATTCCTAAAATATAAAATACGCCAATTTACCATCTCATTCAGTAAAATAATTTAAAAAGATAGTGAAAAACAAGAAGTAGACATTATTAATCAGTTAAATATGTACTACAATAAACCAAACCCAACAGAAGATATAGACAGAAGATATTAAACCTCCAACCTAAACTAGATGAAATTTACAGTCGTAAGGCCCAAGGGGCCTTCATTAGATCCAGAGCTAAGTGGATAGAGGAGGGGGGAAAACATTCAGCGTATTTCTGTGGTCTTGAAAAAAAGACAGGAAAAAAATAGCATCAGATCCTTCATGGTTGATAATAATAAAGTCACAGATGATAAATTGATCTCTTCAGAAATCTTGAAATTCTATAGCCACCTCTATAGCTCTAAATTTTCTACAAGTTTTTACTGAAATATTTGAAACATGTGTGCTTCCACCAACAATGAGACATGGGGTTATCGTCTCAATTCCAAAACCTGGGAAAGATCCCAGAATTATAGATAACAGAAGACCCATTACACTCAGAAATTCAGACTACAAACTCCTGACTTACATCTTCACTTCTCGTCTTCAGACAGGGATTTCGGATCTTATTGCAGATACACAGTCAAGTTTCTTAAAAGGAAGGTCAATTCATAATAATATATATAATATACAATAATAGATTGGTAATGGACATCATTGAGTATAGAAGCCAAATAGAGGATGATGGTTTCCTTCTCTTTCTAGACTTCTATAAAACATTTGACTCCGTGGCGCATCCATTTTTTCTTTCGGCGCTCGAACACTTTAGCTTTGGAGACAAGTTTAGAGAATTGGTTTGTGGATTATATCGAGATATTAGTAGCTGTGTCCTATTACCTAGTGGTACCACCCCAAGCTTCAAGATTAATGTGGGTATTCCTCAAGGTTGCCCCATCTCACCATACCTGTTCATCTTAGCCACAGAAATGCTAGCAATCTATATTAAAAACTGTAATGATATTAAAAAACGTAATGTACTTGGCACAGACATAATCATCAGCCAACTAGCAGATGACACAACAATATTCTTAAAAGATAGATACCAAATTTCAACAACTATTGCCAAAATTGAAAAATTCTCCAAAGCCTCAGGCCTAACATTAAACTTAAAAAAGTGTGAATTGCTGGCTGTACACGATACTTCACTGAAAGACATCTGTAATATCCCTATTAAATCAGAATTTAAATACCTGGGGATTTACCTTTCCAAGGACCAAAAACAAAGCCAAGTTTTGAATGTAGAAAATAAAATGATTTAAGAATGCAAGTCAAGACTAAATATATGGCTACAGAGGGACCTATCAATACTAGGTCGAATTTACCTAACTAAGATGGAATGTTTATCGAGATGTTTTTACCCAGCCTTTTTCAATGACATTCCAAACAAATTGATTAAATCTATCAACCAAATCAACCTAAATTTCATTTGGAGAAACAGACCACATTATATGAAGAAAAGCAGTATGGTTAAAGACACAAAGGATGGAGGACTAAAAGTTATTGATTTTGACTGCCTTAATGGAACCTTAAAAAATAAATTGGTTAAAATCTTGGATCAAACACAGCAACTCCTTTTTGTATTGTATTCCAAAGACCTTATTCAAGAAAATTGGAGTATTATAATTTCTTCATAGAGTGGACTTTAATGTTGACAAATTACCTATATCATTGTCAGAGTTTTACAGAGAAATACTCTTCTATTGGAAAATGTTATATGTACATAACTTCTCACCCTACACATCTGTAATCTGGAACAACAGATTTGTTTTGCACCGCAACAGATCTCTGTTTTTTGAAGATTGGTATGGGAGAAATATATGGTCCATAGCCAACTTAATGGATACCAACAGACATTTTTTAAATTATGAACAATTTTGCATCAAATATAATTTCAAACCCTTAAAATCAGACTTTACTAAATTACATAGAGCACTACCCATAAATATTTTGGCTTATCATCCAATACAACCACAATTGGCCCCACTATCAATTCAAGGGATTTTTAGTCTGGATAGAAAATGCACCAATCACTTTATTAGAAATTGTTTTACTGACTAACTTTACCCTGAAAGGCAAAATAAAAATAACATCCTACAAAAAATTGATAAAGATTCAATTACTAAACTAAGAACAATGTATCTAACACTCCCTATACCCCCAAAGTGAAAGAAACACACTTCAAAGTAATGAACAACATTTACCCCTCTAAAGAATTACTTAGACTTCGCTTTGGTATAGATGATAACACATGTACATTCTGTGACAATGATGTTGAAACTATGGACCATGTATTTTTCTCATGTAATGTGATACAGACATTTTTGTGTGATATACATAATTGGGTTAAGCAACAGATGTCTTCATTCCCAACCTCTATCTCCAGAGACGACATAACATTTGGATTGATTTTGCAAAGCAAGGGTGATGAGCTCTGTAGTAATACAATTGTATGTCTAGCTAAATTTTTCATTCACAAATGTAGAATTGTGAAATCAACTCCCAAATTTGTCGTTTTTTTAAATGAATTTAAATTGTATATAAAATCCTTAAAAACTCTGAAAGGTCCTAAAGCACAAAACATATTTGATACCCTAAAACACTTCCCAACTGAGGTAAATAGCTGAACAATGACTGAATTCTTCCCTTATGTTATAATTTCCTACCATTTATTTATTTGAATGTTACTCTTTCCTTTTATAAATCATCCTTATTTTTGTTACTAAGACTACATATATATTTCCTATGTTTGTATTAAGAGCTGCTCCCTCTGGCTATATATCTCTGTATCCTATTTTGAAGAAACAGATTTTATGCAGCCATGTGTCACGATTCACTGTTGTCTACCCTGTGTTTTGCCTCTGTCATCTGTTCCCCATGGACTACACTTCCCATAATTCCCTGCCCTCATCACTGCCAGCTGTCTTCCATTCTCCTCACCTGTGTTTCATCTACTCATTAGTCTTTTTGTATATTATGCCCTGTTGGTTGCTTGTTCTTGGTCAGTTGTTGAATGTATATACTTGAATGTATCCTGACCTACCGTGTTTTGCCCGTGCCCTTCGTGGATGTTTTCTCCTGTCTATGTTTTTGTCTCTCCTCGTGGATGTTTTATTTTGTTCCGGTGTTTTCCCAGTTATTTGTATTTGTTTATTTTTTCATTAAAATCCTTCGCTGCTCCTAGATCCAGCTCTCTTAACTTCTTCCCTGCGTTAGCTACACCATGTTTGTCTGTAAATTTTGATATTTTCAATAAAAAATAAAAATAAAAAAGTTATGGGAGCTGTGTACGAAAATGTCAGCAACAATTACAATTTTCAAAAACTCAACATTTTGGTTAAATTCCAGTAACATATTATATTTTTAAGTTAGGAATACTATTACATTTTACAGTGTACTGAAGGCTGAATTTCTTGGAGGACTTTTTTTACGCAATGCTGAATGAACTTGTTTTCAAGGCCATTGCAATAAATAACATATAAAAACTTCAATAACAGAGTGTTTATTTAAATCTCACATGGTTTTATAATTGTAAAACATAACAAAATGTACCAACTGTAGCTCCCTCCAGTGACAGACATGAGGCACGAGGTCATAGTTAAAAGACCCCTTATGAGCAGATAAATCTTCCTTTTTTTTCCCCTCGTCCTCCCTCTTCTAGGTTTGTCTGCTTGCATGTTTACTACTAAGTGTAGCTGTCGCTAATTTATTTTCTGTCATCTTTTTTGGTGCTTCGCTCAACAGGTGTTTTCTTAATTAGTTACGGGCAGAACACTAGCGCCCTTAAAGTATATTTATCTAAAATATATTTTTAGATAATATACTAAAGTACAATTATTTTAAAGTGTGTTAAAAGTTGTATTGTGAAAATTGGTGAAAGCATGATGCTAATATACTTTAAATATATTCAAAGATAGTACAATTTTGGTTAGTATATTTGCAATATACAATTTAAAAAAAGAATATATTTAAAATACAATAAAGTATACTTTTTTCACTAGGGTTCTGAAGTGTTTCCCTCACATATGAATCCATCACATCCCATTTAAAAAATATAGTTCATATAAAGTGAATTAACAACTTAATTCACATTATATGAAATATATGTAATTTCAATTTCAAGCAATGGGCTTCATTAACGAGGCGATCACAAAAAGAGCCAGGCACCTTCCTGCAATGGTAAAAGAACACCATCAAAATGTTGCTGCTTTTTGGAATTAAAAAGTCACAATAAAAAATATAAATGTCACGACGTGAAAAAAGTCATAACCATCGTGAATTACATTTACATTACATTTATGCATTTGGCAGACGCTTTTATCCAAAGCGACTTACAGTGAACTTATTACAGGTACAATCCCCCGGAGCAACCTGGAGTTAAGTGCCTTGCTCAAGGACAAAATGGTGGTGGGTGTGGGGATCAAACCAGGGACCTGGTTCGATTACCAGTTATGTGCTTTAGTCCACTAAACCACCACCACCACCAGGGGTTGGCAACCTATGGCACACGTGACAGCATTGGCATGCAGAGGGGTAATCATTGGCACACCAGTAACGGCGAGAGAGGAGTAGACTATATTTATATAAATTCTGCACCTGCATTCCAGTCTACATCTTGATGTAAATCCTTCCTCATGATTACGCAGTGTTTTCATCAGCTGAATGGGAAGCTAAACACTATTAAAGTGTGATGAGACTCGCACATCACAAGCCAGCAGCACTTCTCTTTCGATTAAACGCCTGAGTAGATGCGTCCACTTTGCTTTGGTCAGACTGCGCAGATGACAGCCTACATTCCATGTTTCATTTTCTTTTTGCTTTCAGAACAACACGTCATATAATAAGGAAAACACCACTATTAATCCTTCATCGGCACAGCCATTGACTAGGAAAATAAAAAATGGCACTCCGTGTCAAAAAGGTTGCCAATCCCTAGTACACATATCTTGTTGAGTCCAATTTGTGTATTATATAATTTAGTGCCTTGCAGATATAACTTTCTAGATAAAATGTTTCATATTTCTGCTTTGAAGTACTTTAATGTTACACTGTAAAAATTACAATATAATTTTCTTTCAGTTGATGAAAAACTGCCGTGTCTGCAACACCAGATAATCAAACACAAACAGCAGGGTTAAGTTGGAGAGTTTGGACATGTGCAAGAAGGGGCTGCCAGAGTTTGACAGAAATAGTGCTAGGTTGGCGAAGAGTGTATCTAATTTTCTCTAATTTCATAAAATAGAGAACATCTCTTACCCAGCGAATGTGAGAGGGGGTGAGGACACTTCCAATTCAATAGAATTCGACGTCTTGCCAAAAGAGTTGAAAAAGCTAAAAAATCTGAGAAGTAAGAAGGCAAAGGGTGGTCAGGTGGGAGAACCCCAAACAAAGCAGTAATTGAACAGGGTGGGATATCCACCTTGCACTGTATGAGCCTGTGACGTGTGCAGATGGAGGAGGAATACACCCTGTACAAAATTACTTTCCATGTCTCCTCATTAAAGTCAGTACCAATGTCTTGGGACCAAATGATGCATAGGTTGTCAAAAGATGAAAATTTGCAAATGAACAATTATATTCACTAATTTAGAAATTGACACTTTAACACACAGAATGGAGTCCAAATCTGAAGGGAGAGGCACATTAGGAAAGTTGGTAATTTGTTTACGCACAAAGTCTTGAATTTGTAGATATCTGAAAAAAATGGCTTCTAGGAATATTAAACTTAGAGGACAACTGATCAAAAGAGGCAAAAACACTATCAATGTAGAGGTCATCAATAGAAACCAATCCAAGAGCCCTCCAAGAGGCATAAGCACTGTCCAAAATGGAAGGGTGGAATAAAGGGTTATAGTGTAATGGGGGATAAAAAGGGGTTGATATGAAGACCAAAATGGTGCAAAAATTGGGTCCAGATTTTAAGATTGTTTTTTACAATTATGTTATTTGAATATTTCATCAGAGACGTATGTGGAAGACATAGAAGGGAAGCCAGGGAGGAGGACTTACACAAAATGTTCTCAATGTGCAACCAGGATGGGGGGTCAACTAAGTTATTAGAATGAAATCAATATAAAGAAGAGCATATATTTGCAAATTAGGAAGAGTCTTTTTATTCCAAAGAAAATTCTAAATAGAGCTGTCAAGTGAATAAAAATAGGAATACAATGAAAAAAATATATAATTTGGGGAGCACGCGCATCTTAATACAGTTAACCCTCCCAACCAGGGACAAAGGAAGGAGAGACCAATGGCTAAAATCCTAAAATCCTAAAGTTGTGGTCAAATAAGTCTGAAAAACATTTTGTCACATTTATGCCTAAATACCTAAGACTCTGTAAAGCAGATATGAAAGGCAGATATGCTAATAGGTATTCCAAGGCTGCCTTATTGATGGGCATTAATTAACTTTTACTCAAATTTAACTTGTAGCCTGAAATTAGACCAAACTCTGCCAGGACCAGCACCAAGGGGATGGAGGTGCCAGGGTCCGACACATATAACAAAAGATCATCTGCATATAAATACAATTTATGCTCCCGCCCTCCCCTTTGTATGCCAGCCATCACGCTGGATCTAAGAGCAACCGCCAAAGGCTCAATGGCTAATGCAAATAACAGTGGGGAGAGTGGGCAGCCCTGTCTAGTCCCACGACCAAGGGACAAATACTTATAGTTATTATGTGTTCATACACAGGCCATTGGGGACGTGTATAGAAGCTTAATCCAAGCTATAAACTGGTCGGGAAAACCGAAGAATAAAACCCCCACTCGATCAAATGCCTTCTCAGCATCCAGGGTCATGACCGGGTCAGGGGGCCTGGGAGGAGGCCACAGGACGGGAACCGGGTCAGGAGGCCTGGGAGGAGACCTGGGAGGAGGCCACAGGACAGGGACTGGGTCAGGAGGCCTGGGAGGAGGCCACAGGACGGGGACTGGGTCAGGAGGCCTGGGAGATGGCCACAGGACAGGGAACGGATCAGGAGGGCTGGGAGGAGGCCACAGGACAGGGACTGGGTTCAGGAGGCCTGGGAGGAGGCCACAGGAAGACTCGGGAAGTGGAGCCTTGGAAGATTCGGGAGGTGGAGCCGTGGAAGGCGGAGCACTTGAAGACTCGGGAGGCGGAGCCTTGGAAGACTTGGGAGGCAGAGCCCTTGAAGGCGGAGACCTGGAAGACTCGGGAGGTGGAGCCCTGGAAAACTCGGGAGGCGGAGCCCTGGAAGGCGGAGCACAGGAAGGCTCAGGAGACGGAGCCCTGGAAAGCTCAGGAGGCAGAGCCCTGGAAGACTTGGGAGGCAGAGCCCTGGAAGGCTCGGGAGGCGGAGCCATGGAAGGCACAGGAGGCGGAGCCCTGGAAGGCTCGGGAGGCGGAGCCCTGGAATTCTCGGGACGCGGAGCCCTGGAAGACTCGGGAGGCAGAGCCCTGGAATACTCGGGAGGCAGAGCCCTGGAAGGCTCGGGAGGTGTAGCCCTGGAAGGTGGAGCCCTGGAAGACTCGGGAGGCGGAGCCCTGAAGACTTGGGAGGCGGAGCCCTTGAAGGCTCGGGAGGCAGAGTCCTGGAAGGCTCGGGAGGCGGAGCCCTGGAAGACTCGGTAGGCGGAGCCCTGGAAGGCTCGGGAGGCGTGGCCATGGCGTGGAAGGCAGGGGGGCGACCACTGCGGGAGGAGATTTAAAGCCCTCTTCCTCTACGCCACCGTGAAAGGCGAGCTGCTAACTCGCAGATTCTCCTCCACAAACTCGGCGAGCGTCCAGTGAGGATCCGCTGGAGGCAATAGTTCTTTTAGTGCACCACTGAGCCCGCCCTGAAGAAAACTACCAACAAATAATCTGGGTAGTCCACCAAATTCACCAGTTCTAAAAACTTGCAGACTTGATCCTCAACTGGACGGTCCCCTTGCTCGAGGAGGAGAATTCTGATGGCTGCTAGATCCATATAAGTTTAGTTCTTCGGTGACGAAGCAGGCAGAGAATGAGGATCTAAGTGCAGCTTTATTTAACAAAAAAAAGAAAAACTCGGAATAAAGAAAACCACAAGGAACCTTGCACAGAGCATAACAAAACATGCAAGAACTAACAAAGGAAACAAGGAAACTAAGGGCTTAAATACACAAGGGAACACACAAGGGAATGAGGAACACCAGGGGAAACGATCAGGGAATGAGAAATAATCAGGGGAAAACCAATCATAAAATGAAACTACAAAGGACTAAAAAAACCAAACAGGAAACAGGAACTAAACTAAACTTCAACATATAAGCACAAAAAGAAAAGACAACAGGGTATATGACAGCCACTGAGGTTAGCATTACTAATTTGCTGACATCTGCGCTCTCTGAGACGTGTCTGACCATAAATTTTAGATATACAAAGCGAACGAACTCCAACCACAATATCGCAAAAATCACGCCGCCGGCAATAATGCACTTATTACTTACGCCATCTGTCAAACACGGATATAGTGGAATAAGTCCCGCATTCTAAATAAAAGAGCCAATCATCCATTCGTAAAGTCATTGTGTCACTGCAGATGTTTAACAGACTCGGGACCCGAAGTATAAGAATGGGACCTGACCCGGACCCTGCTGACCGTTTAAAATATGGACCCTCTAGTCCACTCTCTAAGTAGATATACACAGGTAGGTTCAGAGAAAGTGATTCAGTATTCCTTATGTGAATAATATATGTGAGCACTTCACAATGTTAAAAAGGAAAATTTATATAAAGTGTGATAAATTGTTTTGTGACTGGACAAACCTGTCCATCCATCCATCCATCGTCAACCGCTTATCCTGTGTACAGGGTCGCAGGAGGCTGGAGCCTATCCCAGCTAACATTGGGCGAAAGGCGGGGGACACCCTGGACAGGTCGCCAGTACAAACCTGTCCATGAACCTTATTATTGAAGTTAATTATTGAAACATTCCAAAATTCTACATGGATCACAAATTCAGACTTAATAGCTCACATACTTAGTGCACTTGTACTGTTTGTGTGTGTGTGTGTGTGTGTGTCTGTTTTCCACTGAGCATATTTATAGAATTTCACACAAATGTTTTGCTCAGATGTGTTAAAATGACATTAGACCTAAATGCTTTATAATGATGTTGTGGTGCTTAAAAGGCTGATAGTATACAGTGAATACCTTACCATAATAATAATAATAATAATGATAATAATAAAAATAATAAAAAATAAGAATAATAATATTATAATGTAATAATAAGCAATAAACTATCAACCTCTAGAGATTGTGTTGACTTGAACACAGACCAGTGACACCCACATCCACCAACACCAGGACTTGTATAAAACCAGGTTCAAGTGACAGTTTGACTCATTTATGATCATCTGGCTGTATTTAAAGGTAAGACTCAAACGATTTCTGAATGTAATTATGAAACTCTAAATATAAACCATATTTTTATATTTATTTAGAAACCATTTGTATTTGCACTTAAATAAAAATAATCCTATTGATATAAAAATCTTTTTAACTGACATCAGATTTGACACCAATAATGACTTTGACATAATAGCTCTTTTAAAATTAAATTTTACAGACAATGGGGCAGATGCGGGCTCACCTTATTGTTTTCTGGGCAAGCCATTTGTTTCTCCTGACAGTTTGTGGAGAGGATGAATTAGGCACATCAAAACAGTGTGAAGATGCTCCATTTGTTCCAGGACACAATCTTGCTGGAGAGGGATTTGATGTTGTGACCATGGAGCGAAAAGGTTCTTACGTGATCAACACAGAAAAATGGGATCTGGGAAATGGCACTTGTAAATTGCGCAAGAACCCGTACTTGAAGGGAATAAAACAGAAGTTACCAGCTGCTGTTGTGTTCTGGAGGTCTTTACCAAAGTGTTCAATGAAAGTCTCCAGTAAGATCTTTGAATCAAGTGAATCACTGGTCAATGATTCATCATCAGCTCTCTCGGTCAGCTGGAAAGTTGGTTTAGATGTGAAGGCTGCTGGAGCTGCAGTTGGAAGCACCCATTCCAGGGAAGCAAAATTTGCAATGACAAAATCAAAAGAAGACAAATACAGTTTCACCAAACATGAAGTTGGATGTAACTTTTACGGGTGAGAAAGCTGAGGTCTTGTTTCTCACTAATAAATGTATAATGACAATGAAATGAAATAAAAACGTTATTTTTAAATGTGATCTCTCTGATTTCTTTCATCTCACTGAATGCAAACATGTTTGCTGTTTCTTTGCAGATATCGTTTATCTCAAAATCCACCTCTTCATCACGAGTTTCTTGAAGCAGTCAAATCACTCCCTTCATCTTACGATCCAAACGCTTACCGCAGCCTGATCAACACATATGGCACTCACTATATTGCACGTGTCTGGTTAGGGGGGAAAATGAAAGCCATAACAGCCATTAAATCCTGTCAGGCAACAATTAGTGGGCTTACAGATACTGCAGTGAAAGACTGTTTGGACGTGGAAGCCTCGGGTTCTTACTCCGTAGTAACTGTGAAGGTAGAGACACATTTATGCAAAGACATGAAAAAGAAAATGGGCAGCAATGAAAAGTTTAGCAGCATGTTTAACGAACGTCAGACAGAGATTATTGGAGGGAACATAAATGGAGAAGATCTGCTTTTTTCTGGTTCATCACACCCAAATTCCCTTAAAACCTGGCTTGAGTCTTTGAAGACCATTCCCGACATAGTGCACTACTCTCTCAAACCCCTCCACTTTTTGCTCAGTGGTAAAAACCCTGCCCGGAAAGGACTTAAGAAAGCTGTGGAAGAATACATAATAGAAAATGCCCTTATGAAGGTTTGCTCAGAATCTTGCCAGATTGGCAGGAAATGCAGTGCAAGAGACCGATGTGCTTGTGTTTGTGATAGTAGTGATATTATAAAGTCTAACTGCTGTCCAACTGCAAAAGGACTTGCAACCCTGAAAGTCTACAGACTCTGGGCTAAAGATCTATATGGAGATGTAGGTTCTCAAACAGATGGTGTTGTATCAGTCAAATTTGGCACACAGGAAAAGCGCACTCAGATTATTGATGATGATGACAATCCACATTGGCCTGAAACATTTGTGTTTGGTCCTATTAAGATCACCATGGCTAATAAACTAACATTCGAAGTATATGATGCAGACAGCTACTGGAACAGTGATATACTTGGTACTTGCTCTTTTGACCTTAGAAGTGGAGTAGTGACAGAAGCCTGTGTCTTTACCTATGGCACCTTCTTTTTTACCTATGAAGTGAAATGTGCTCCCAGTCTAGAGGGCCCTCAGTGTAATGAATACAAGGGTTCTCCAATGGCTGCGCCTCTTGCTGACATTTACAGCTCAAGAAATGGTATTCTGGTTAAAGATCTGTGGAGGCTTGAATTAGCTCAAAATAACTCAAACAAGCTAAATTTCAAGAGCACTGATGGAAAGCAGGCGGAGCTGTGATTTGTATTTGCAATTGCGATCAGACATGAAAGCATAAAAAAATAAGATAAAGTCACAAAATAGAGTGGTTTAGTTGCATTTTCAAGTGTTTCTTTTTTTGTGAACATCCAAAACATTTGCTTTCTTTACCTCTTTTGTATGTGCTTCATATTTGTATGTGCTTCATATTTAGATTTTATTAAAGCATTCATAAAGACAGACCTGTGTGATCTATTTAATTTTTGGAAAGTGAAACTTATTGAATCAATAAAAGCATCTACGCACTAATTTACAAGAACAGTCCTCCTCTAGGTTCATAGGGTTAAATGCCATGAAGGCTATTCTCCTACCACTGCCAGTGCTCATGACAATGGAGGTCATTTCTGTCCCTGCCTGTGTTCACTGCCATGAAGGCTGTTCACCTGCCACTGCCAGAACCCACGTCCACGGATGCTGTTCCCCGCTCACTGCCAGCACTCACAGCCATGGAGGCTATTCCCCCATTTAATATAAAGTCATAAAATAGAATGTGTTAGTTGCATTTTCAACAGATAGCAAAACTAGCTTAAGTGTTTTTGGGGATTCTCACTTAGAACATCCAAAACATTTGCTTTCAAAAACATATTTTTTGTATGTGCTTCATATTTAGATTTTATTAAAGCATTTATAAAGACAGACCTGTGTGATCTCTTTAATTTTGGAAAGTGAAACTTACTGAATCAATAAAAGCATCTATGCACAAGAAAAGACCTCCTATAAGTTCATAGGGTTAAATGCCCCTTTTTTTTGTTATGTTATGGTATGTTATGGGTTTCTCTTTCAAGACGCTCACTTCAACACTGCATCAGTTAACTGACACTTTGGGGATCTCCACAGAGATAACCGATCTCTTCGTCTTCTTATCAAATCTAGTTTTTGTACACACTCACTGTCCGAACGTCCATACCTGCTGCACCACGTCTCTCTATTTCTTCAGTGTCTCATGCTGGACAAGCACATTTTTAGACACGATGTCAAGTTACAAATAACTTCAGGTCTCAAAAACGCATGTCGAGACATCTGCTTTCTGTTTCATTAGTTGCGCTGCATCTAGAATGTTTTTAGCGCAGGTGGCACAAAGATTTAACATTCTAAACAAGTAAGGTTTCAAAGAGGTGACTATTTCATTGTTTAACATTATTCCAGATTGTTCTGCACCAAGCAAATATCAGCACTTAAATGGCAATGTTTTTATCCCCCCTTCTGCTCTAGTGTGCTTATGGGCTGCCATGCCTTGTGTTTACTGCTACAAATGTGGCCTAAGATGCTTACATAAAATACAGCCTTTTGGAACATGTTGAACAATACACTGCAGCCTCCAGGTGAAAGTGAAGTAAATAAGACAGAAATATATTCAAAAATCTTATATAACAAATCTTCAAAGTTATACAAATAATACTGTACCATATTATAACAACAAACTCAACAACAATAAATAATTGTTGGGTTATAATAAAATAACAACTGAGTTCTAAAATGTTAGTAAGTGAAGTAGTAGGTTTTGCGCAACATGTTAAATTGGGGATCCTGGCTGGTCGATTGCTTGAGGCCTCAAAAATCACAAGCATGCCCCTGTGCACATCGACATAGATTGATCTCTCCTTCTGTTAGCGGACAGACAATCCCTCATTTCACATTTTGACTGCTTCACCAGTGAGTGGATTATTTCTATGGAATGGAAACATATCCTTTGAATTATTGAAGTGTATTCATAAACGCTAGCACATTTATTGTATAAAAAGAGCCATTTGCTTTACAACATCTTTTTCACGATGTCATTTCGTAAATGTTTTCCACTGTGTGAGCTGTTCATGTGCACGAAGGCAGCGCTCAGAGAGATGGATTGCATTCACCATTTTATGGCCCTCTACAGTCTAGTGGTTGGATAATTCAATAATTATGGACAGTTTTTTTTTACAGACTCTTGAAGGAATTACATGAAAAGACTCAACCAAACAAAAATGTACAGTGTCTGGAGAGACAATAATTACCTTACCTGAGGAAAATAGAAAAGAAACAACATGTCTTATTAACACTCACTCAAACATAAAACAAGGATAAATCCCAGTCAAAGAAAATACCTTTAACCAAAGTACACAGAAAAAGCAACTATAACAACACTTTCCTAAGTAATACAACATATGTTTGGCTTGGAGAGGGGAAAACTCCTTGTAGTGAGGCACTGCCAAGGCTTAATACCATCTTTCTCTCCTAACAACCAATCACAACAGTCAGTTGATTAGCAGTCATTAATGACAGCAGCTGAGGCAGCCTGTGAGGAGAGAGAGACGAAACAGGGACTGAGTTTGGATTTGCGTACTACCATACTACTCGGAACTCAGCAAGGGGTATACATTGGGTCCTTCTCATTTCTAAAATTGTGTATCCTCATTTCCTTTCCATGCTTCCTTTCCTCACTTCCTACCTCAACAATCTTAGGAAACAAGGCAAGGATCTAAGGAAAGGAAACGAGGATGGAGGAATCAAAGAAAGACAAATTTGAAAAATGAAATGCCCTGCTCTCTCACGCATCACTTCAGAGTGCATTTTTGTGAAGCTGCAGTACATTTACATGCTTACTGTTATGTTATTGAAACTTTATTTATTAATATATTCATAATAAATCCATATAATTCAAGATGCACTGTTGAAGTATGTGTCAATTATGGTTTATTTAAACTGCAAAGGTGATACATTAATTAAAACTATTGTGTCTGATGAGAAGGGGGAGGAGAATTAAAACGTGCATCAGGTGCTTCAACCAAAAAGTGTTCCACATAGGATGCTCCTTTGTTTCCTCGTATAGATCCTTATATTGATAGATCCTTCATGATGGCGGACTTTGATTAGTTTCCGGGTCACGGGCTCGAGGACAGAAAAGTGAGGCAACAAGAATGCACAATTTAGGAAATCAGAAGTACCCACAGTACACACACAATATACGTCTTGACATAACACCCCCACCCTTAAGATAACACACCCAGGTTTGTAAACAAAGTGTCACATTGAAAGCAAAAAAAGTTTACACATTGCAAGCAAAAATGAACAATGTCAGCATACCTTAATTTTAACCTTCATGCACTCTAGATCAGTGCATCAGCAATTTTTTGCCCTCTTTTTAAAATGGATGTCAATGTTGAATTCCTGTACAATAAGGTACCAGCGTTTCATCTTGTGATTTGTTTTTGATATCCGCTAAAGGAAAATTAAAGGGTTCTGGTCAGTGTAAATAGTAATGGGAATGCAACTACCCCCTAAATGCACTTCAAAGTGCTGCAGGGCCAACAACAAGGTCCAGGCCTCCTTCTCGATGATACTATAATTACGTTGACACCTAGAAAATGTCTTAGAGAAGTAAGAAATGGGATGTTCCATGCAAAAGCCATCATCTTGCAGCAAAACGGGTCCAGTACCAGTAGTACTAGCATCCGCCTGTAACTTAAACAGTCACTTAAATTTAGGGGCAGAGAGATTAGAAGCATTCCAAAGGAGATTCTTAACAGCATTAAATGCACAAACACTTTTCACTCCACAAAAACCTTCTTGATGTGCTGAGTAGGTCAGTCAGCAGGGAAACTATTGCAGAAACGTTTTACAAACCCATGGTACAAACTTCATAACTCACATTTGTCTGCTGGGGTTAGAAACTCAACAATAGTGGGCACCTTAGCCTCAACAGGTTGCACTTGTCCTTGTCCAATCTGCTAACCCAGATAAGTGACTATTGCCATTGCAAATTCACACTCTAGTTCAAGGCCATCCAAAAGATCCACCCAACTCATCAAGTAAATCATAACATCATCTAAGTAAATCTCACAATTTAGCACTTCTGTCAAAGCCCTCAACATAAGGCTTTGGAAAGTAGCTTATATGTTTCGCATTCCAAAAGCCACGATCGTATATTGCAGGAAGTTGTCAGGAGTGACAAAGCAGATAACTCAGAGGTGCAAGGAGTCAAAGGCACCTGCCAATAACCTTTGAGAAGATTCAGTTTGGTGACGAAACAGGAAGAACCAACTTCTACACAATCCTCCATTCGCAGTAAAGGAAAAGATTCTGGGACTGTTAAACTATTTACCTTAAGGTAATCCATACAGGATCTTTTTTTGGACCAGTAGGTAGGTAGAGCTCCATGGACTAATCATGGCCAATAATTGCAGCAATAAAAACCTCTACATCTTTTTTCAATATTTCATGCTTTCTGGAGATCACTCGAAGGGTGCTGCTTAACTGGTTGGGACTTACCTACATCTACGTATGTCAGGACTTAGCACCGTATGTAGTCTGAGTAGGAACATCAGAAAATAGGCAGGGATATTTGTGAATCAATTTCACAACATTTGCATACTGAATCTCAAAGAGATGTCAAAGGCAAGCCTCTAGGTTAACCAAAACAACAGAGTCCTGTAACTGCCCACAGGAGGTCTGCATATATCTTTTGACTAATCCATCCACCTAAGGACTATACACAGATGATAATGCAACAGTAGGCACAGCGGGTAGCATTTTAAGAGACTAAATGGCATCTTGTAAAATAGGCCTTGAGCACATTCACATGGCATACTCTTTCTTCTGCAGTTTGGGGTGCCAATGACATAGTTGGTATCACTAAGCTTCTTCTAGACAGAGTAAGGACCAGATAATTTGGCTTGTAAAACCGAACCAGGAATGGGAAGAACAACTAACACAGAATCTCCTGGCAGTAAACTACACAGAAACTTTTTTCTGTCATAAGGGACCTTAACTTTAGATTGGGTGTCAGCCAGATGTGCCCTAGCATCCTCATAAGCTTTATGAAGCATTTCCAGAAAATAGCTTACATTATACAAATCTAATACAGGAAGTTCTAACTAATACACTGTTCTTGTAACAGTTTTAGCGGTTGCCGAACTCTTTGGAGGTTGCCGAACACTTTGAAGGTGCAGTTTGAACCTTGGTCTGACTGAATGGTCTTGGGAAATCTCAACATAGAGCAGAACTTAACAATTTCTTTGACTAACTCTATGGCTTTAATTAAACAGAGTAGAACAGCCTCAGAATAGTGCATGGCAGTACACATGATGGTTAAAATGTACTGGTGGCCAGACTTTAACTTGGGCAGGGGACCTACACAGTCAATGATAAGTCATTTGTATGGTTCTCCCATAACAGGAATAGGATGTATGGAAGCTGGCATAATAATTGAGTTCACCAGAGAGTTAAGATGTGACAAGATCAAACAAATCTTGAAACAGCTGACTTTAACCCAGGCTAAAAGAAATACTTAGATTTTTGAGAGTGACCTGAGAGCACATTCTCATGGACTAATTTCAAAACTTGAGAAAGATATCCAGATGGCAAAATTATCTGATAAGAGGCATGCCAACTACCATCCTCAGAAAGTTGACATCTCCAGCTACACCTTTTTTGAGTGGACACCAGTTTGGCTGGACATGTGAAAAGATCAGATTTCAGATATACAGTGTGTAGAGGAACAGTAACACAGCCCAATTTGATACCACAGACATACACATTCGTTCCAGTGTAGGATGTGTATGAAAACATGATATATACAGGTATATATATTTATGTGTCTTTAGCCATTTTTGAAGACAGAGAGTGAGTCTGCTTCACGGATTAAGTTGGGAAGGACATTCAACCAACAAGATACAGTGAAATCGAAAGTCTGGGAAAGTTATTTGGTGCTTCTTTCTGTTGGTACATCAAGGCGCTCCTCATTAGCTGACCATAGGCTTCTGGTGGGAATGTAGTTCTGCTGTAATGATTTTAGGTATTTTGGAGAAGACCAAGTCACTGTTTTGTTCTGCATCAGAGCCTCGAATTTAATATGTGCATCAACCGGCAGCTAGTAAAGACAAGGATTGGTATAACATGTGGTCTGTGAAATGTATTTGTTATCAATGATTATCCCAAAATTTCTGACTATTTTGGAAGGTGTTATTGTAGTTGATCTCAGCTGAACAGTGATGTTGTGTTCAACAGCAGGGTTGGCTGGAAAGACGTGGAACTCCATTGCAGTTGGTGTTCCTTCATCCAGCTCAAGATGTCTGCAAAACAGGCAGAGATTCAAGCAGTCACCTATGTGTCATTGGGCTGGAAAGACAGGTAGAGCTGTGTGTCATCGGTGTAGCAATGGTATAAGGACCCATGTGCTATGGGTCCCAGTGATGTTGTGTATATAGAGAAGAGAAGTGGCCCAAGCACTGAACACTGGGGTACCCCAGTATGTAGCTGATGTGACTTGGACACCTCACCTCTCCAGGCTACCTTGTAAAACCTACCAGAGATCTAGGACTTAAACCAGCCAAGCACAGTTCCTGTGATGCCAGAGGGTGGACAGTAGGATCTGTTGATTGACTGTTTCAAAGGCTGCAGTTAGGTCCAGTAGAATCAGGATGGATAATCTCAGCCACTCAGTGACAGACAGTTTCGGTGGAATGTTCATTTTTTAAGCCTGATTGATTGTCATCTTGCAGCTGGGTCTGATTGAAAATTATTCTTTTTTTTCACCCCAATTTGGAATGCCCAATTCCCAACGACTTGCCGCAATCCAGGTGGTGGAGGATGAATCTCAGTTGCCTCCGCATCTGAGACCGTGAATCCACACATCTTATCACGTGGCTTGTTGAGCGCATTACTGCAGAGACCTAGCGTGTGTGGAGGCCCCCAAAAGCTAATCATTTCTAGTGTTTTCTCCATGAATGAGATGTGAGAAACTGCTGTGTAGTGTTCTACCTTTGTGGGGTTAAATGGGTTACTTGAGCCTGCTTAAATGTGGTGGGAAAAATACCTGTAAGTAGAGATGTTATAATTATGTGTGTGAGTGCAGGTAGGATGGATGGAGAGATGGCTTGGAGAAGATGGGAAGGAATAGGATCAAGGGGGTTGGTGGGGTGGTTGGAGAGGAAGAGTTTAGAGAGCTTAATCTCAGTAAAGGTGAGAACATAGGGATAGAAGAGCTGCGTACAGGAGGTGGTTGTTTGATAGGGTGTGGTGGTGAAAATGTATTGATAATGCCTGTAACCTTATTAGTAATAAATGTTGCAACGACATCTGCTATCAGTGAGGTTTCAGGCAGTGGAGGAGGAGGACCAAGGACTGTGTTAAATGTCCTAAATAGGCTGCCAGTGTCTGTGGTGCTGTTGATCTTGACCTGATAATAGGATATTTTTGCAGATTTAAAGGGGGCCTGGGTAGCTTAGCAAGTAAAGACACTGACTACCACCCCAGGAGTCGCAATTTCGAATCCAGGGCATGCTGAGTGACTCCAGTCAGGCTTACTAAGCAACCAATTGGCCAGGTAGCTAGGGAGGGTAGAGTCATGTTGGTATAACCTCCTGGTGGTCACTATAATGTGGTTCATGCTCTTGGTGGGGCACGTGGTGAATTGTGCATGGATGCAGTGGAGAATAGCATGAAGCCTCCACATGTGCTAGATCTCCACAGTAATGCACTCAACAAGCCATGTGATAAGATGTGTGGATTGACGGTCTCAGATGCGGAGGTAACAGATTCGTCCTCCACCACCCGGATTGAGCCAAGGTACTACACCACCATGATTACCTGAAGTGCATTGGGAATTGGGCATGCCAAATTGGGGAGAAAAGGGGTGAAAATAAAAAAAGCAGCAGGCAGAGACTGATACCTACTCAAATCTGCTGGGTCTTTAGATTTCCACCATCTCCTCTCAGCCACCTTGAGGTCAGAGGACAGATGATGTCTTGACAGGTTATTAAAGTAGAGCGTCTGTTGTGTGTCTGTTGCAGTGTTTACATCCAGGGTGAAAAATACATTTTGTGAGGGAAGAGAGGTAGAGACAGCAGTGGAAAGGCAGGTGGGTGAAAGAGAATGGAGGTTACGGCAAAAGGAAACCAAAAGTCTGTTTTAATACAGATGGGACAGTCATGTTGAATTGAATGACGTAATGATCAGAAACTTATAAAGGAGAAACAAAAATATTTGTTTTTGAAAATGAGGTCCAGCTGGTTGTCCAATCTGTGAGATGTTGTAGTGCTTAGTCTAGAAAATTAAAGACAAAAATCCTTGCACAAAAATGGAGCACAAGAATACAAAATTAGAGGGTTTTTCGCAGTGCATGGAAGGATATTGTCTGTAGGTACAGACAGGCACTATAGGCTATCAGGTCAGCATATTTAAGCAAACTCATAGAATATAACCACAACAATCCTAGGTGTTTATTCAGTACTGTGCCTAATAAAGCCTCAATAGAACCAGATATTCCGTTGCAGCACAAGAGTAATTAGTTCATAGTTCAGTAATAGTTCCAAGAGTATCAAAATCCACAAAAGGAGGTAGATTCTTTTCATATTTGGCTCCTAAACTATGGAATAGTCTCCCTAACACTGTTCGAGATGAAGACACACTCAGTTTATGTCTAGACTAAAGACTCAACTATTTAGCCATGCATACACCAAATTTATCATTCAACTCACAATTAGGCTGCTTTAGTTAGGTCTGCCGGAACCAGACACCAGAAATATTGATCATGAGCTATAACTCTGCAATAAATTGAATGGCATCTATGTTAATATTATTCTATTTGTTTCCCTGTCTCAAACTCGGGACTCCTATCCTGAGGTTACCAGAACTGGCTGGATCCAGCTCCATTCCTGCTTCGTATTGGACTCCACTTCGCACTAAGTTATGATGACTAATAGCAGCCGGTGCCAGCCAAACATCACTTCAGTCTATTACAATGGAATTCGATGGATGAACTGATGCCAACTTGAACCATAAGACATGGGATACTTCATATGTCATTGCCTGAACCTTGGACTTATGATAGACCTCACAGAAATTACCGGCCGGTTGAACTGCGTTGAGCCTGGTTTCTCTCAAGGTTATTTTTCTCCATAAACCAACATCTTATGGAGTTTTGTGTTCCTTGACATAGAGGTTCTAAATACAATTATTATTTAATTACTTATTTTTAAACACAATTCACAATTGTATTTTATCAAACTACACAATGATGACTCTTAAGACATAGAATCCTTTATTTTGGTCACACATTATACACACAGTTTTTTTCATATATAAAGTGAAATTTATTAGTTTTCACATATCCCAGCTAAGCTGGGGTCAGAGTGCAGGGTCAGCCATGATACGGCGCCCTTGGAGCAGATAGGGTTAAGGGCCTTGCTCAAGGGCCCAACAGTGGCATCCTGTTCAGTAACCCTGAGCCTCAACCACTGAGCCACCACTGCCCCTCATAATAGTCAGATAATAGATTTTACAGTTTCAATTTCTGTTAATGCATGATTTTCTGTAAATCTGCTTTGAAATGCTGTGTGTTGTGAAAGGTGCTATACAAATAAAAATGGCTTGACTTGACTTTTGAAGTCATACGAGGCCAGAAGTTCAGACTTGCAGGCAGCAACTTCGTTTGTGCCCATTGTGATGGATAATTAACCAATACTCTCCACTGGAGACTTGTTTGTTGTTCATTAACATTTATAGTATATCACATATGAGATTCACTCTAATTGAGGTAGGCTGTGAAATATTATTTCATTTAAGCAAGCCCCTTTTGACAATCATGTTAACTGGGAACTTTCTAAGGCTAGAAATTAAGAACATCCATTTGAGGCTTACTGTAGAATTCTGATTGTTGAGCAGGGTGTGATGCTCTCAGGAATTACTTTATACTGCCTTACTCTCAAGGACTATTATCTGTGTTAAGACTCAGACGAAGGCAGACGAGGAGTGGGGATCTAAAAGCAGCTTCTTTAATGAGTGAAACAAGACGGTGAACAGGGTAACTCAGAATGAAACAATATGGGGAACAAACAAACATCCACGTAGGGAAAACAAAACATAAACACGAGAAACATCCAAGGAGAACACAGGCTGGGGGAAACATCCACGGAGAGCAGGAGAACACAAATAATAGAACAAATACCTTAAATATTCCAACATCTACATTCAACAAAACATCTAAAACATACACCTTCAGTGAAACATACAACAATCAACAAGGAGTGGAGAAACAGCAGGGTTTAAATACACAGGAGACATGATGATAACAAACGACAATCAGGTGAGAACAATGACACAGGGCTGGCAGTGATGAGGGCTGGGAATTGTGGGAAGTGTAGTTTTTGACAAAGACTAGTGAAACACAGGGCAGACAACAAGGGAATCGTGACAATCTGGAAGCATGTGTTTTGAAAAAAACTACAGCAATTATGACATTTTACAGTTAAGTGCATGATGTTGAATGGGCATCCAATTTTTGATCTTTAATTCCTGTATTTATTAGTGCAAATACTCAGTTTAGAAATTAGATTAGCTAACCAAGCCCGAACAAATGTAGGCATATATGCATTCAGTTCTACTCAATGTATCTCTAAATAGACTACTTTAGCTTCATCCATCACATCTCTATTTTATCTACAATGCATAAAATTTGAACCCACATTCATTAATATTATTGCGAGCTCATATGTCTTTTTTTTTTTTTTACCAAGGTCACCCTTTGTATTAGAACTACAGGATTTCCTGAGTATTTCTTAGTACTGCTATGTTAAGTGCCTGTGGTTTTTATGTTTTGAGCTTTTCACATATCAGTTGAGACTCTTCATTAGCACATAACCTATACACACAACAGTTTGTAGATGACAATTTGAAAAAAATTTTTTATTGAGAATAAACACAGTGACATGCAAACTGGCAATCATATGAGAGAATCAAATAATAATACTTGTTCCTGTAGCTATTTGCTTTAGTAATTTCCGCACACACACACACACACACACACACACACGTGCTCACATGATAAAAAGCATCTTGGTTACTGACGTAAGCCAAGTTCCCTGATGGAGGGAAAGAGACATTGTGTTGCTGTAGTGACACTAGGGGTCGATCTTGCGAGCCCAAGACACCTTCAGATCTTTGAGAAAAGACCAACCAGAATTGGCGAGTAGAATTTGCATGTCACTTCCCCCTGACATACGGGTATAAAAGAGAGCTGGAATGCAGGATTCATTCAGGTTTGGCACTGAGTAGCCGAGACAAGGTCCTGGCCATTACAGCAGTATAGTACAGCCTGTGGCAAGAGGGACACAACGTCTTGTTCCCTCCATCAGGGAATGGTGGTTATGTCAGTAACCGAGACGTTGTCCTTCTGTCAGGTGTAGCAAGCTATTGTGAGTGTAGAATTCCCAACAACCCGGGGGAAGGAGACGTATCTAGTAAGGGAGCAGGCCGTGCCAACCTAGGCCTTTTCTCTCTAAGTTTTCTCTCCACCGAATATAAGATTTGGCTGGGTCCTAAGAATGTTCATAAGATGCACCTGGGAAGGCTTTCTTTTCCTTTCCTATTCTTTCAGGGGGAAAAGACCCTGCAGAGACCACACCCTGCCCTGAAGGCAGGTTACCTGGGTAACCGAGACCTGTGGAGCATTTACTCCAGTACAGGGCAAGTTAGCACATGTACTGGTTCTGACTACAAATTCCTCTGCTGAATTTGTGAGCCAGAGGACTAGGAGGACGGACATCCAGGGTTCACAGATCATGAACACGAATGGGAGAGAAGAGTGCACGGCTTCACCTCGTGGAGGTGAAAGACTCTATATGCAAGCGGTACACCTCGGCCACCTGCAGCTTCCAGCCCGAACTCCAGGCACTGAGAACACTTGAAGCTCCCCGATCCTCTAATGGAAGTGAGCGCGGTCAAGAGGGCGGTCTTTAATGAGACGCCCTTTAAATCGACTGACTCTAAGGTCCTAGAAGGTCCACAGAGAGGTCCCATGAGAGAAAGAGGCACGGCCTAGGAGGATTCAACCTGCTTACCAAGAGACTTACCTACAACAGCATCGTGGTGTGTTGCTATAGCAGCTACAAGACCTTGAGGGTGGAGAGGGACAGCCGCCCCTCCAATTCTCTTCCAGGAAGGGAAGCACTGACCCGACTGCATATGGGAAGAACACCACTTCACTGTGGGCGGTACACCACTGTGGGCGATATCACCTTCTGCGATAGAGCATCTGCTGTGGCGTTGAGGTTCCCAGGGATGTGAGTGGCCCACAGTGACCTGAGTCACTGCTCACTCCAGAGGAGTTGACGGGCAACAAGAGTGTAAACTGCCTTGGCAGTTTATACAAGCCACTGTTGCCGTGTTGTCCATCCGGACCAACACGTGCTTGCCCTAGATCAACAATAATAGCCTCCCCCAGGGATAGCAACTCGAAGCAGTTGATGTGCCAGCACAGGCGTGGTCCAGGAACCAGTGGCCGCATGCCAGTTGCACATGACACCCCAGCCTGACTTGGAGGCATCTCGTTAATCATGACATGCCTGGAAACTGGCTGTATGGGGATTCCAGCCCACAGGAACGCAAGGTCTGAAAAGGTGGTGGCAGGCGGGCGTGAGAGCCGCATGATTTTTTTCGCAGCACCATGCATACCTTGGGACACGGGTCCGAAGCCAGTGCTGTAGCAGTCTTATATACATCAACCCGAGCGGCGTGACCGCCACTGAGGATGCCATATGCCCCAGGAGCCTCTGAAAGTATTTCAGTGGGACCGACGTTTCCCACCTGGATAAGTTCAGGCAGTTCAGAGTGGACTGCGCGCGCTTGCTTGTGAGGCGCGCTATCATTGACACAGAGTCTAACTCCATGCCGAGAAAAGAGATACTCTGAACTGGGGAGAACTTGCTCTTTTCCCAGTTGACCCAAAGCCCTAAATGGCTGAGGTGCGTGAGTGTGTGCACAGTAACTCTCGAGAGTGCCCTACAATCAGCCAGTCATCAAGGTAATTGAGTATGCGAATGCCCACTTCCCTTTATGGGACAAGGGCTGCCTCTGTGACCTTCATGAAGACGTGATGGGACAGGGACAGGCCGATGGGGAGGACCTTGTACTGATATGCCCAACACTCGAACGCGAATTGTAGGAGGTAAAATCGAGACGTGAAAGTATGCGTCCTTCAGGCCTACCACCGTGAACCAATCTTGCTGCTGGGTGCATGTCAAGATGTACTTCTACGTCAGCATCTTGAACGGGAGTCTGAACAAGGCCCGGTTCAGAACTCAGAGCTCCAGAATTGGCCACAACCCACCGCCCTTCTTCGGAACAATGTAGTAAGGGCTGTAAACTGCCTCACCTTGGCTGGAGGGACAGGCCCTTCTGTAGAAAGACCGCAATCTTCGCCCACAGGATGGCGCCATTCATGCCATTCACTGACATAAGGTGAATGGGCGCCTGGCGAATTGAATCGCATAGCCAAGTCGGATGGTTCTGGCAAACCAACGCAACATGTTGTAAATCGTTAGCCATGCGTCCAAACTCTGGGCAAGGGGCAAAATGGAAGGATCACCTCCGAAGTTCCTGGGGGTGGGGCCTCGCGGCGGGGGGAGCAGGGAGTGCCATGTTGAGGAGCGAGGCTCCGACCCGAGGCGACCGTGCTGAGGGAGCTCTCAAATACTTACCTTGCTCTGTGCGCCTGGCGTAAGGCGGGCCATTGACTGAGGAGGAGAGCCTCTTGGGCTGTCCGGGGTGTGGTTTATGTGGTGCAGCTGGGCATGTGAAGGTGGGGAGCAGTGTTTGTGAGGCCCTGGCTGCATTAGGCTGGCACTGAGGCAAGCTGTCTGTCTTATCCCAGAACTGGACGGAAGCAAACAAGTGTGCTGGGGAATGAGTGTTCCGTGGGAAATTACCTGGCAGAACCGTACCCATTGAAGCCCCCCAATCGCCCTCAGTGTCAACCGGGGCGGCCTCATACCTGTAGGTAGAAGGACCAGTGGGGGGACAGCTGAAGTGGCTTTCCATTGAAAGAAGGAAAGCCGTGACCGCAACGTTGCCATGGTCATGTTTGTGCAATGAGAACATGAACCATCCATGAACGCTTCCTCAAAGTGTTTATTGCCCAGACATGTAAGCGGAGTGATCGTGGCCGTGAGAAGCAGAGAGGGAACGACCGCACCCAGGAAGTCGCCGATATACAACCGCTTGACTCAGAAGAAGAAATCGGAATGAATCCCGCATTCCAGCTTTCTTCATACCCGTATATCGGGGGAGTGGCATGCAAATTCTACTCACCAATTCTAATTGGCCTTTTCTCAAAGATCTGAAGGTGTCTGGGGCTCTCAAGATCGACCCCTAATGTCCCTACATCGACACAACGTTGAGATCATTAACATATGAAAATAATTGATTCTCACAAGAGATTTGCCATAATTGAGTTTAATGTCAAAAGTACTGCT
Organism: Xyrauchen texanus; assembly: GCF_025860055.1. Taxonomy (NCBI): domain Eukaryota; kingdom Metazoa; phylum Chordata; class Actinopteri; order Cypriniformes; family Catostomidae; genus Xyrauchen; species Xyrauchen texanus. The sequence goes on from NC_068301.1 coordinate 32,950,810, forward strand.
GTTATTATGCCAATAGAGCTTTTCATCAGTGACGTCAATTTGTTGGTGAACCCGAAAAGGCTAGTTCACCATGGGTTCCCTTGGGAAATATCTATGGGTTTTTGTAATAGAGCTGTTCACCTTGTAGTCCAAAAACCTGGAAAATAATTTGCCATGGGTTCCCCCTGGATTTACCTATGGGTTTTTATAATGTTTTTTTGAAAAACATAAGGTCTGTGGTAAACATTGCTTGAAATACTTGGACTACAACATAATTACACACAGTAATACCTCAAACTTTTTAAGCCGTATTGAATAAAAAAAAATTAGAATTAAAATCACTGAGGCTTCAAAATTCACGTTGGAGTTATGACTGTGTGTAATTTATGTTGCAGATCAAAAAGTCCAGGTATCATCAAGTAAAGTTTACCACAGACCTTATTTTACACATAAGTAAAAAAATAAAAATGACGAATTATCTTCCTTGTTCATCTACAAATTGATGTCACGGCTGAACAGCTCTATGAGGTTTTCCAATTTATAAGTAAAATAAGGTCTGTGGTAAACATTACTAATGTAAAAATTGCCCATATTTTTACAAGTAAAAGAGCTTGTGTAAAATCACCATGCAACAACTGCTTTATGCATCACAATGAGCTAGTAGCTAACAGCTAGCGGTCGTGTTATTGTTTTGGTCAGTTTGTGTCATGTTTAAAATGGCCTAAACTGCAGTGGAAATACAAGATCGGAAACGTAAAGCGAGTAGAGTTGAGGTGAGTCGAACTGTAACGTGCAGTGGAAAAGTGCCATAAGGGCTAATAGCCCAGCTTGTTGTTAGAGACTATTTATACTAACTCCGCCCAACACTGTGTGATAGCCTTATATTAATACACCACTAGATGGCACTCAGTTCGTGGTGGTAGTTATGTTGTGAAGTAAGAGAACAGAAGATGGAGAATGCTGCACATATGTTTAGTTGTCCTGTTGGTTCCGAGCATTGTATTAAAGATTCCTGAATTAATATCCTTTTTGTGTTTCTTGTCTACATGAAGACATAACACACTGCCCAGACCAAACTCAAAGCAGCCAATATTTAAAATATTTTATATAAAAATGTCAAATAATGCTGTTGGTTACTGATTATGAGAAGATCTAAAAACGAAAATCCACCAAAATGTCACCTCTCCCAACGTCACATACACTAATGTGACGTTGGGAGAGGTGGGCTGATGCAGGAAGGCAGAATTTAATATAGAACATATAGGAAGAAGAAAACGGCCATCTTTGTGAGGTCGCAGGCAGGCTGTTGTGGTGAGTTTAAAGGATGATTTTAAAGATACTTATCTGTGAAAAATAATAGTGCTTTCAGCCAGCTTCTTGTGATTCAATAGACTGGTTTGTTATATTTGTATTCCGATCAGAGCGACTTCCACCTCCGCTTCAGTAATGGCTGTTTTAGCCGATTGCTGTGTAAATGCGAAGACACTACTGACTAATAATGTTATTTTTGTGTTACTTTATTTAATAGTTTCTTTTTAAAATGTACACGTATTATTAAGTTACAGTTCTATATTAATTTTATTATTATTAATAATAATTTTCATTTTTTTACAATATCCAACAGCATCTTACTGTCAGTGAAAAGGTGGAGGAATTGGATAATTAAAATTTATCATGAATGTATACTAGTGTGTGTATATAAAAAGTATACGTGGACACCTTTAAAGTGAACATATGAAAAATAACAATTATTTGTTACAATATATTTTTATTTTTTTTCTTCATGACCCCAGACACTGCTTTGTAGCATGGGACACAAAATATATTCGGAAATCTGTTAAAATTAATAAACTGTGGCCTATAGATTTATATAGACATTTGGTGGTATAAGTTTGGTTTAAGCATTTTAAACACCCATTTTCAAATAAAAATCTTCAATATAAAGTCGGCTACAAGTGATGGCTCAATATTCAGTTAAGGATATTGAAGCCTACCATATTCTCTGCACTAAAATAAGCATCATCGTGGGATCTTAGCTCAACACAGACCCTAATATGACTATAATCTGCCACCTAGTGATGAACTACTGCAATGATTTTATGAAACCTGGGGTTGTTTGTAATCTTAGAATAGCAGCATGATGATGATTATACTGTATCTCAGTAGTGCTCAGGAGGTAACTGATCCACAACAGCGTCTGTTGTGTTACTTGTTATCTAGGTTCCCAAAGAAGGGAAACCCTCACAGAACAACTTGGATTATCAACTCCCATCGCAGAGGCCCCATGGGAAAAGGCCAGTGAGTACTTCATCTATTTCTGCTCTAAACACTTCACCCCTGACTGCTTTGAACTCTCTGGAGTCACATCTGTATCTCATTTTTGTTAAAATGTTATTACTGTTTGCTTCTTTTTTAGGGCCCACTGAAAGTGCAGAGTCCCTATTGTTCTTCTAAGGATTATTATTATTTGGGCCCAAGTACTGAATTTGTGGAGGCCCTATTGTACTCCTATGGATTATTATTAGTATTTTTATCATTTTTCATGGTTTCGGGGGTTTTTGGGGCACTTAACATGCTCAAAAATTAATGGAATTGCAAACGTGTCAGAGTTGTTGGCCATTAGGGCTTGGCAAAAGTTCATACATGGGCGTGTAGAGGGGGCACTGTAGCACCACCTAGAATATGGTCATGTTCGGGGGGCTTTATAGCACATCCCTTTTGAGTTACAGTCACCAAACATTGTACATATATAGATCTCATCAAACAAGACAACTTTCGCACTGACAGTCATAAACTCCCCCCAGCAAGGGGATTTGTGTTACCAAATGTGGGCAAAATCATGCCAAGACATTGACAATGCAAAATTGCCATGGCGACACCATAAAGTAACATCACAGTATGGGCTGATCACATTTATGAGGCTATTATGGGTCACGGTCATAGCGTCACCAACTGACAGCAAGAAGTTTGTCACTTTTAACAGACTTTGAAATATCCCTCTTATGTTTACATGACTAGCTTCAAAATTCTTTAGAATAATGTCAAGACACTGCTGATGTAAAATTGTAAATGGATATTTGTTATCATAAATAATGTTGCCATGGCAATGCATTAATTGTTATTATTCCTTTCTTCCTATATTTGGGGTTTTTGAGGAACTTGTCATGCTTCAAATTTCATGAAATTTTACACACACACATCAGAATTGTCGCCAATAGGGCTGAGCAAAAGTTGCAGGGGAAGCTCTATAGCACCCTCTTTAAAATGGGCATGTTAGACAATCTCTGTAGCACCCCCATTTTCACCTACAGTCACCAAACTTGGTACATATATAGTTCTCATCAAGCTGGACAACTTTCTTAATTATAGTCATTAGATCCATGTGGCAGGGCAGAGGGCGTGGCTGAGTCGTGATACTACATACCCAGTAACTTATCAGGCTAATCAAGCCTTCGAGAGGGATAAGGCTGACTGCGGAGGATGGTGCGGGGGAGAGAGAGATCGTTTACGGACATGTCCGTCATAGAGATGTTTGTCTTTTGGTTAAGTTAATCAAAAGACCTTTCAACACTAAAATTGTCTTACAAAAGTTCAATTACTATATTGTTTTGTATGAATGAGTGCTCAGGATGGTTTTCACATCATTTTGTAGCAAAAACGTATCGGTTACCTAACGTAACCTCGGTTCTCTCTAGATGAGGGAACGAGTATTGCGTAAGCTAGCTTACGCTACGGGAAAGATTCATCTTTTCTGAGATATTGAAGCCAAAAAATTATCTTTAATTTTTGTATCCATTGTCAACGCAGTGCGGCAGCTGCAGACCTTGAGCGGGCTAGCTAGCGAGCTCATAGGTTGCTCTGCGGCAACTGCTGCAGCCTATAGACGAGCTTGGGCTGAACTCGCATCCAATGAGAGGCGTCCAGCGCTCACTGCAACAAAGCCCGCCAAAATGGGCGTGACTAGAGTGCATATAAGCGTAGTTCGTAGGCTGGAACCCTGGTTTTCATTGACTGAAGCGAAAAGTCGCTCATGGCGCGAAGCATGGTCGGCTACGCAATACTCGTTCCTCATCTAGAGAGAACCGAGGTTACGTTAGGTAACCGATACGTTCTCTTACGAGAGGTTCTCTCGTATTATGTAAGCTAGCTTACGCTACGGGAACCCATTGTCAACGCCGTGCTGCCAAGCATCCACTGTATGAGCCCCAGGGAATTAAGGGGGACCCGGGGAGCCCTTATGAGTGGGGAAATAATATTTGGCCGGCAAGAATGTGGGTCATTGATTGTGTAATACATAAGCACATAGTGGGAAGGGAATCGACAGAGCGGCGGTGCCGGTCTGTGTGGAATGTGTCCCATCAGTGCAGCTCACCAGGGGAGCTGTAGCGTATTAAACCGCTAGTAGTTTTGCCTGCAGAGCGGGCACTTCCATATTGTAAAATCTGACAAAGGTGGAGGGGGAAGTCCATCCCGCTGCCACACATATGTCGTGAATGGAAATCCCGCTGGACCATGCCCACGAGGATGCCATGCCTCTAGTGGAGTGAGCCCTAATGCCCAACGGGCATGGCAGGTCTTTTGACGTGTATGCAGCAGCAATAGCGTCCACTATCCATCTAGATAGTGTCTGTTTCGAGGCGGCGAGACCTTTGGTGCGCCCTCCGAACGAAACGAAAAGCTGCTCAGAGCGTCTGAAAGCGGCGGAGCACGCAGTATACAATCTCAGTGCTGGCAGCGCCGATAGGGAAATGACCTGTGCTCTGAAAGGAGTACCGATCACCTTGGGAACATAGCCGTGTCTAGGCTTTAAAATGACCTTGGAGTCACTTGGTCCAAACTCAAGACACGCAGCGCTGACAGACAGCGCGTGAAGGTCTCCCACACGTTTGACTGATGACAGGGCAGTCAGAAAAACGGTTTTGAGTGAAAGGTATTTCAAATCCACGGATTGAAGTGGTTCGAAAGGGGGGCTTTCATAGTTTCGAGAACTATAGAAAGATCCCAGATAGGAACCGATGGGGGCGCGGGGGTTCATCCTTCTAGCTCCCCTGAGGAAGCCGGATGACCAGCTCGCTTTTACCCCATGACTGGCCGTGCAGGGGTTCAGCTGAACGCCGCAACGGCCGCCACATACACTTTGAGCGTGGATGGGGATCTGCCCTTATCCAGCAGCTCTTGTAGAAATACGAGCAGCAACGACACCCCACATGTCCGTGGGTCCAGGTCTCGGTCGGTGCACCATTTTGAGAACACAGACCATTTTGACGCATAGAGTCTTCTCGTGGAAGGGGCTCTAGCGTGTATGATGGTGTTTATTACTCCTTCTGGCAGAGCGACGGGTAGTCATTGATCACCCACGCATGCAGCCTCAGCTCTGGGTGGGGATGCCAGATTGTGCCGCGAGCTTGAGAGGGAAATCTGCTCTCACTGGGATGGGCCACGGCGCTGTCAGTGACAGCTGCGTAAGCTCCGGGAACCATGTCTGATTCTCCCAACGTGGGGCTATGAGGAGCACCGAGTGACGCGCTTCCTGATCCTCTGCATTACCTGTGGCAATAGCGAGACGGGAGGGAAGGCGCAAAGCCGGGCGCCTGGGCCAGTCCTGGGCCAGCTGCCCTCGCCGAGAAAAATATTGGGCAGTGAGAGTTCTCTTTGGACGCAAAGAGGTCTATCTCCGCTCTGCCGAATAGGTGCCATAACGCCTGGACTGTTTGAGCGTGCAGGGACCATTCCCCTGGGGGAATATTGTCTCTGGACAGTCTGTCCGGGCCGCCGCTCAGGTGGCCTGGCACGCGCGTCGCCCTCAGCGAGCGCAGGTGGCACTGGGACCAACTCAGTATGCGTTTGGCCAGATGGAAGAGGTTCCTGGATCTGACACCGCCCTGACGGTTTAGGTAGGATACCACAGATCTGTTGTCCGAACGGACCAGGATGTGGTGACCCTGAATGACCGGGAGAAAGCGCACGCAGCGCGCATCGACCGCTATCATTTCCAGACAATTTATGTGAAGGAGCTTTTCCTGAACTGACCATAGGCCGAAAATCGGAGAGCCCTCGCGAGACCGCGCTCCAACCCGTGTTGGACGCCGCCTGTCGAGATGACTTTTCGGCGAGATACAGCTCCCATTGTCACTCCCCGCTGATACCATTCGGCCACTGTCCAGGGCTGCAGAGCTGAAATACAGGTCTGAGTCACCTTGATGGGCTGGCGGCCTGTGGCCCAAGCCCGGCGAGATGCGCTGGGTGTTTAGCCAATGCTGAAGCGGGCGATGTGCAGTAAACCCAGCTGAAGTACTGCTGCGGCTGAGGCCATGTAGCCTAGCACTCTCTGAAATTTCTTCAGAGGTGTGAGGCTGTTCATCTGAAATGACGCTGCTAGTCGCTGCACACGCGCGCGCTGTGTAGATAAGCGAGCCGCCATTGCCACTGAGTCTAGTTCTATTCCAAGGAAGGAAATTGCCTGACTGGGCTGTAGTGAGCTCTTGGTCCAATTGACTGCAAGGCCCAAACTGTTCAGATGACTGAGGAGAACTGTCCTGTGAGACAGAAGCTCCGTATGTGATTGTGCCAAAATCAGCCAATCGTCCAAATAGTTCAGAATTCGCGAAACCCTGACTCACGAGGGGTGTGAGCGCCGCGTCCATGCACTTCGTGAAAGTACGGGTGCTAAGGACAGGCCGAACGGAAGGACGGTGTATTGATAAACCTGGCCGTCGAGGCTGAATCTCAAGAATGGCCTGTGACGGGATTTATCTGAATCTGAAAGTATGCATTTTTCAGATCGAGAGAAATAAACCAGTCCCCTGGCGCATATGCGCGAGGAGTTTGCTGGTTGTAAGCATTTTGAACGGTCTTTTGCAAGCGCTTTGTTCAAAACCCTGAGATCTAATATTGGTCTGAGGCCGCCGTCTTTCTTGGGGACAAGAAAATAACGGCTGTAAAACCCCGACTCGCTCAGGGAGGCGGCACTCTCTATGGCCCTTTTGCACAGAAGGTTTGTTATTTCTGAACGAAGCATGCACGCTGCTTCCGTGTTCAAAGTAGTTTCGAGCCGCGCTCTGAAGCAAGGAGGACGGCGATCGAACTGTAGCAAATAGCCCTGTTTTATTGTGCTTAACACCCATTCGGATATCCCTGGAATATCTTCCCACGCTTTGAAGCGTAATGTTAGAGGGTGAATGGCCAAATCGCTCTGATTGCCGCACACAGCGCGCTGAACAGAATGTGTGAGCGCGCTTACTGTGCTTATGCTGGACTGCTCGCAGACAGCATGGACAGGCTGTTCTGTGAGTGACTTCCCGATTGAGGTGAATGGGGAAAGAGTCACATCTGTTAAGTGATGCGCAAGCATAGCCACGGGCACGGGACTTACATACAGAGAAGTGTTTGCTGGCCGTGTGACAGAGCGGGCAGAGAATGGGCGCGCGCACATATTCGTGAGCGCATTTATTGACTCTAACACTCGAGTGGTTCATAACCGCTTTTGAGTGTGCTCTGATGGGGACACGGAACGTGTAATGCTTGTGTGTAGAGGTGAACACATGATTGTGGGCACATTTTCTACACATAAGGCTGGTCGTGTGACAGAGCGGCCAGAGAATGGGCGCGCGCACGGATTCGTGGGTGCGTTCTCTCAGGTGTGTTCTCTCAGGTGTGAGTGTGCTCTGATAGGGACACGGGACGCAGGCAAGCGGGTAATATCACCGGCTTGTTGGCTGCTGAATCCACCACTGCAGTAGCCTGAGAGAAGGGGACTGACAGGGGCGTACGGGACTTACATACAGCTGGCCGTGTGACAGAGCCGGCAGAGGAGGGATGCGCGCACGGGCTCGTGGGCGCGTTTATTAACTCTAACACTCGAGCGGGTCGTAACCGCTTATGTGAGTGTGCTCTGATAGGGACATGGGATGTGTAATGCTTGTGTGTAGGGGTGAGCACTGGATTGTGGGCACATTTTCTACACATAAGGCATGTATACTCTTTACAAGATTTCTTTGGGTTGCCGTGAAAACGGCGTTTGACTGCAGGCAAACGGGTAGTATCACCGGCTTGTTGGCTGCTGAATCCACCACTGCAGTAGCCTGAGAGAAGGGGACTGACAGGGGGCGAAGCTTTGACGGTGGTCCGGCCATGGCGGGACTGAGCCGTCGTTTTCTCAACAACGCTAGGAGGACTTCGGTTGCTCAGGTTTCAGTACAATCTTAGGCCGAGGCCCGCAGGGGGGCGGCGGTCTGTGGCGGCTGTCTGAGCGCGATCGAGGGCGACCGCCCTGTCGACGCTGAGAAGTCTGGCTTGTTGAGCTGGGCGCTGTGAAGAGGCTCGTGCAGGAGGCTGGTCACTTGGGCGGCCTGCAGAGGAGCTAGCGCGACGAGGCAGAAAGAGATTCATGGCTTGGGCTTCGAGAAACGGTCAACAATGCCACTCACCGCGGAACCGAAGAGACCGGACAGAGAGAGCGGCGCGTAGTGCGTTCAGCTTCTCCCAAGTCGGTTAGTCAGATCTGAAACAGCCTCTGTCTGTAAGACGGCCATGGAATGCAGAGCAGATGTGGCTTGGCCGGCGGCGGTATAGGCGCGGCCAACACAGGCGGAAGTAGTTCTGCAGGCCTTAGACGGGAGCACCAGCTTAGACCGCCATCTCGCGGAGGGCGGGCAAAGGTCCGGTGTGAAGTCTGTTGGGAGCCTGCTCAGGGGGCGGTGACCACTCGAGCCCGAGGCGGTCGACGGCCTGTGTGAGGAGGCGCGTTAGTTCCCCTTCGACTCCGGCGCGGGTCCTGCTGGATTCCTGGGCCGAGGAGGAGGCGTGTGAGCCTGACCACTCCTCGCTGTCCGAAGCCATGATGGAACAGCCCTTATCCTCCGCTTCTTTGTCCGAGATGGCAGCAGAGCAGCTGCTCGGCGGCAACTGCGCGTCCCGGGTGGGCAGGGAGGGTGAAGGCGATGCTCGAGGGAGGGGCTCCGGCGAGGCAATCACTTCTACCACTGGTTCCGGCAGCCTTTGAGAGCGGCGTTTTTACTGCGCGGCTGAATGGAAGGCGGCGCGGCGGCTTCGGTCCTGAGCGCTTCGAGTCGAGCCCGCAGGGTTGAATATTGAATATGCCTTATTATTTACTGTTCGTGAACTAATAATTTAAGCAATAATTTAGCAGTTATTCTATACCATAGATATACATTGAAAATATTTTTTATTTGCCTTTATTACATTATTACATTATAAAATACAATTCAAAATAATGCTTACAATATAAGAAACTGGAGTAACACTAACACTGTTACTCTTATTATTTTGGGTATGTCTGGCCATTCTCGCACTGGTCCCAAGTCAGCTAAAAGAGTAAACACTTTCCTGACACTTTTTCTTATCCCTGGTACTCTGACATCGATTCACAGGCACAAAAACCTCTCCCATTTAAGCCTAGCCGTCCATTCGGTATTGACCTAGGTAGCGAGCGCCAGGCTGTGCGGTCAACCTCCAATATGATGTTGCGAGTAATTGACTTTTTCATGCTGTTTTTACTCCGGCTGTAGTTGCTGAGATATGCAGCTTTACAAACTGTCGAGGCTGGCAATGCTGGCTGTGGGACGGGCGAGGCTGGCAATGAAGGATCTGGGATGGACGATACTGGCAATGCAGGCTCTGCAACAGATAAGGCTGGCAACGTAGGTTCTGTGATGGACGACGCTTCCAGCTTATTGGCCGTGGCAGGCATGAGCGCTGGCTCATTGGCTGTGGCAGGCATGGGCTCTGACAATTTGTGAGGTAGGGTCTTCATGGCCCTACGCACGGCATCAGTGGCAGATCATTCAACTTGGAGACAGGGACCATGGAAGGCTTCGAGACAGGGGCCACGGGAGACTTGGAGTTGACACCACGTGGAGCAGACTCAGACGTGGTTGTGACATGGCGTGGAGCAGAGTCAGACTTGCATGCAACATGGTGTGGGAGGCTTGGAAGTCTGGTTCAGAGTGTGAACCGAGTGTGTCTAGTGTTAAGCTCACGTATTCCTCCCAAGTGTAATCTCCTGTCTCCTGCAAATCCCTCCACCTGTGAGCTAAGAGTCCGATCCGAAACAGTGATTTAAGGTGGGAATCAGCACATCCAGTGAAGCTGGCAATGAGGCTGAAACGATGGGATTATTCCCTTATGGGTAAATCCTCCTGGCTAAACTGGACGAACATAGCCACTAGATCCATTTGGTCAGTTGTTCTGTAATGTATGAAGGAAGTAACTAGAGCAGAATCTAAATGCAGCTTGAATTTAATAGAACAATAGACAAAGTACACAGGGTAAGTACTGGAAAACGGCAAGACTAGGAACTGGGAACTATAACAAACGTACATGAAACAGGATCAAAACACAACAACTGACAAAGACTGAACAGAAATCAGGGCATTACATACACAAGGAATAGGGAATGGAACACAGGCGAGAACAATTGGTTAAAGCTGACAGAGATGAGAGCAGTGCATTTTGGGAAGTGTAGTCCAGGGAAAACAGCAGACGGAGGATAAACACAAGGCAACACAACAGTAAATCATGAAGCTCACACAAACTGGGCAGAATAAATATACAAAATAAACAAAAAGTACCTGGTCAAACACATGAACAACCTTTTGAGCTGCTCTGCACCACTTACAACACTCTTTGTGAGAAACAAAATTTGCAATCAAAAATATAAAATAACCAACAAAACTTACATAAAAACATGACCATAATCTCAATGTCTTAAACACAAAAATTACAAAAACAGAGAGTAATCAATTAGATTAAAAATGTAACTAATTAACTGACCACACTTCACATGCGACCTACCTCTGTGAGTGTAAACTGGGAAGAAGCAGAGTGTGCAGACTCCCCAAGTCTACAGAATAAGAGGAATCATCATTGTCATGGTCATGACAAGTGGAATCACAAAACATACTATTTAATTATTTACCTGTTACACGTGTTCACAGCCACGAAGGCTGTTCTCCTGCCACTGAACACGGCCATGGAGGTTGTTTCCCTGTCTCTGCTGTGTTCACAGCCATGAAGGCAGTTCCCCTGCCACTGCCAGTGCCCATGACTGCACAGGTCATTTCTGTTCCTACCTGTGTTCACAGACACGAAGGCTGTTTCCCTGCTACTGCCAGTGCCCACGTCTATAGAGTCTGTTCTCCCATCATGGTCGGTACTCATGTCCTTGGAGGCTGTTCCACTGGTTCACTTCCAGTACTCAGACCAAGTAATTGCTGTGCGTGATTTGCCACTGTGTGCCCTGCAGTGATGTCATGTTCACGGCACTTTGCCAGGTTGTATGTTCGTCTGTGGAGGACCGTGATATCATCGTCCCTTGTCTATTTTGTCAAAGCGTGTTTATGTTTTGCCCTTATGTGTTTCAGGTGTCGCTGGCATGCTGAATCTGCATTTCCATGGGAACCCTGATTGTTTCCATGGATACACTGATCATTACAACATTTAGCTGCAACCGTCACCTGCCCGTGTTTGTTTCTCTTATTTAAATCCTGTCATGTACATGTGTCATGTCCGGTGTCTGAATATTGTGATGTACTGTGACCGTTACTGTTTGCCATGGTCTAACACTTCTCTTTTGTGTAGTTGTAGTTGGAGTGTATCCACTGGTTGCCTGTTAGTTGAGGTGCGTCTACCTGTCTGCTTGTATTCGCTCTCACCAGTTGGAGCCCAGTACTGTGGAAAAGGATTCCTCGGATATCTGCCCGTTTTTGGGACTTTCTTACTTGCTTTGAGTTTTGAAAAAGAACTGTTTAAGTTGTAAATAAATTCCAATTGAACTTTCCCTCTGCTTTTGGGTCCTGTCTTCCCCGTACCATGACAGACAGCCCCTCTCTGCAGGTACTGAGATTGTCGGGAGAAACTTATACACAGCTAGGTTCAAAGGCAGTGATTAAAGGGGTCATGACATGAGAAACCAAATTTGCCTTGATCTTTTGGTATATAAGAGGTCTTTGTATCATTAAAACGTCCTGCAAGTTTAATATTTTAAGACGTCCTCCCCATTCTAAACGAATCATTTATTTAATCAAGCTCAAAATACAGCTGGTTCTGGATTCATGGTTAGAAGTGACGTGTCGGTTAGAAGTGACGTAACAGCGTTTGCATATGACCGCCTCCAGCACAACATAACTACGCTTATAAGCGCCAAGACAACTACGCTCATTTCAGTATCGCCGTCGCCTCACAAGTGTTCAGTCGATGGACAGCGAGCTCTGACAGAGACTACTTGTGCACAGGAAAATTACGATGCCACACAGATGTGCTGTTCCTGGCTGTGGTCAAACAAAACCTCTGAATAAGCTGCCGAAAGATCCAGACGCCAGGGAAAAATGGATGCAGTTTATTTTTTGCGGATCTGACCCAGTCACGGCAGTGTTAACTTAAGCGTTTGTTCTGTACATTTTAAGGATGACTGTTTTGAGAACAAATCTCAATATGATGCTGGCTTTGCCAGAAAACTGTTGCTCAAAGATAAGTCCGTGCCGACTATTCTGGGAACAACGACGACGCAAACTGTAAGTAATCTATTTTAAACTTTAAACTACTTTTTAAAGCGCAGTTTCATTCATTATGAATAATCACAGTGTTTTTACTTAGTTTACTTGCATATTGTTCTGGCTGGGGCGTCAATAATTGATACATAGGCACTGACGTTAGCCAATCATAACAGTGGGCGTTAACACTGAAGTCTTAAATGGAAAACGCCCCCAAAACAGACTGTTTGAATCAGAGGATGAGAAACAGGGTGGGAAAAGGTCATAAATCACTAGATTTTAAAAGTTTTTCTTAAAAAAAAATATATATTAATACTATAATTGCACCTAAGGGAACATAATAATACAATAAAAAAAACCATGTCATGACCCCTTTAAGTATACTGTATGCAAATAATATTTGTTATATATATACAGTATGTTAAAAAGAAAAAGTGATAGCTATAAAGTGTGATAGCTTTTTTTTGTGACTGGACAAACCTGTCCATGAACCCAAGTTAATTATTGAAAAAAATTCTATATAGATCACAAATTCAGACTTTATAGCTCACATACTTAGTACACTTGCATGTATGTGTGTGTGTGTGTGTGTGTGTCTCACTCAATGTTAAATAATAGTAAATGCACAAATATTCAGTGTCTATCAGCTCTAATTCAGTGGCGTCTATCAAGCTATCTGCAATCATAAATGTCTTAAGTGTTTTGGGCTGTAAAAGATTACATGCATTTGCAGAGGTTATTTCTGTGGTAACTTCATGTTCTGATGCTCTGTTTCCCACTGAGCATAATTATAGAATTTCACACCTTAGGCAACACAAATGTTTTTCTCAGATGTGTTAAAATGACATTAGACCTAAATGCTTTATAATGATGCTGTGGTGCTTAAAAGGCTGATAGTATACAGTGAATACCTTACCATAATAATAATAATCATGATGATAATAATAATAATTAAAATAATAATAATAATGTTGTAATAAGCAATAAAATAATTGTATTACTTTGTGAGGTCGCAGGCAGGCTGTTGTGGTGAGTTTAAAGGACGATTTTAAAGACACTTATCTGTGAAAAATAATAGTGCTTTCAGCCAGCTTCTTGTGATTCAATAGACTGGTTTATTATATTTGTATTCCGATCAGAGCGACTTCCACCTCCGCTTCAGTAATGGCTGTTTTAGCCGATTGCCGTGTAAACACGAAGACACTACTGACTAATAAAGGTTTTTTTGTGTTACTTTATTTAATAGTTTCTTTTTAAAATGTAGACGTATTATAAACAATACTAAATTGCGAACAAATCTTTGATATATTGAACGGTGTTGCCATGGCGACACCATAAAATAACATCACAGTATGGGCTGATCACAGTTATGAGGCTATTATGGGTCACGGTCATAGCGTCACCAACTGACAGCAAGAAGTTTGTCACTTTAACAGACTTTGAAATATCCCTCTTATGTTTACATGACTAGCTTCAAAATTCTTTAGAATAATGTCAAGACACTGCTGATGTAAATTTGTCAAGGGATATTTGATATCTTAAATAGTGTTACCATAGCAATGCATTAAATGTCATTATTCCTTTTTATGTATATTCACATGTTTTTGTGGTACTTGTCATGCTTGAATTTTCATGATATTTTGCACACACATCAGAATTTTCAGCCAATAGGCCTAGGAATAAGTTAACACATGGGCGTGGCTGGGGACCTATATAGCACCACCTTTTGACAAAAGTGGTGGGGTCAGTTTCTTCTACAGTCACCAAGCTTGCTACATATATTGTTCTCATCAAGCCGGATAACTTTCAAAATTATAGTCATTAGCTCCGCCCAACAGGAAGTCATCCATTTTGGATTGAATGTGCTTTTTTTTTTTAATTGCTGGCCCTGAACTTTTGAATACTCCTCCTAGGGGATTCATGTTATTATCAACAAATTTAGGCAATATTATGCCAAGACATTGAAGATTCTAAATTGCACACAGATTTTTTTTTATTTTGAACGGTGACACCATGGCAAAGCAATAAATTTATGGCGAAAAATGGAAAACAGGAAGTGCCTTATTTCTTCTGTGTGCATTTTGAATGAAAATTCAGCTGTATGTTTGGTAATGGGGGCTGATAACATTGATGTGGCTATAATGGGTCACGGTCATAGCGCCACCAACTGGCATTAGGAAATGTGTCCCTTTGAAATAGCCCACTTGTGTTTACATTAATTGCTTTTTTATTTAGAAGAATGTCAAGACACTGCTGATGTAAATTTGTAAATGGATATTTGTTATCATAAATAATGTTGCCGTGGCAATGCATTAATTGTTATTATTCCTTTCTTCCTATATTTGGGCTTTGTGAGGAACTTGTCATGCTTCAAATTTCATGAAATTTTACACACACACACATCAGAATTGTCGGCCAATAGGGCTGAGCAAAAGTTGCAGGGGAAGCTCTATAGCACCCTCTTTGAAATGGGCATGTTAGACAATCTCTGTAGCACCCCCATTTTCACCTACAGTCACCAAACATGGTACATATATAGTTCTCATCAAGCTGGACAACTTTCTTAATTATTGTCATTAGGTCCATTTGGCAGGGCAGAGGGCGTGGCTGAGTCGTGATTCTACATACCCAGTAACTTATCAGGCTAATCAACCCTTCGAGAGGGATAAGGCTGACTGCGGAGGATGGTGCGGGGGAGAGAGAGATCGTTTACGGACATGTCCGTCGTGTGTGTGTGTTTGTCTTTTGGTTCAGTTAATTATTAAAATATTGTTTATATTGCCAGGCCAGTTCTCGCCTACTCCTTTCCATTGAACTGCTTTACAGTCCACCAACAGGAAGTCTGCCATTTAGATTTTTTTAATATTGCAGTCTCTGAACTTTTAAATACTCCTCCCAGGTGATTCATGAGACCACCACATTTAGACAACATTATAACATTTTTTAACAGATTTTGATATATCAAACTGTGTTGCCATGACAAGGCATTCAATTAATGATGAAAAATTAGATACAGAATGTGTATCATATCTTCTGTTTGCAATCTGTGATTAAAATAAAAATGTATATACATATTTAGTCTTGGGGCTAATCACAGGGACTATTTTGGGTCACGGTCATAACGTCACCGCTTCGCAAAATTGCGAAGGGATTTTTTATATATCGAAAGTTGTTGCCATGGCGAAGCGACAAAATAAATTGAATAAGGAAAAGTTTCATATCTTCTGCGTGCAGAAAATTAAAAACATAAAAATTGAGCAAATTTTTAGTCCTTGCAGGCTGATCACATTAATGTGAATATTGTGTGGCACGGTCGTAGCGCTACCAACTGGCGGAAGGAAGTTTGTTACTTTTAACAAATGTTGAAAAATACCTATAATGTTCGCCTGAATTGCTTAAAAAAATACAGATTAATGTCAAGGCATTGCACATTTTAAATTCTGAAGGGTTTCTTGATATCTTAAATACTGTTGGCATGGCAATGCATTAAATGCCATGATTCCTTTTTGTGCATATTCACATGTTTTGAGGTTTTAAGCATAATTGAATTTTAAAGTTTAATGTTAATAAACATATTTATTACATTTTATACAAATAAAATATAGTAAAAATATCAACTGAAATGTAAAAATACAAGAAAACCCATGTCTAATCCACTGTCTATTAATTCTCTGACTGGCAATTTCAAGAAATGTCCAGTAGAGGGCATCCAAGCTCCATTGTTGAATGATTCCCAACAGTTCGGAGTCTGAGTCCAGAATGGGCGGGACTGAGTTCAAGAGTTGGTTGAGGTATTTTGCAGTCGAATCTCATAAAAAAAAATCCAAACAATGTGTCCCCACTCAATATATACATCAACTGAGGTGCGGATGCAATCTTTATTAATGAAAACATATTATTTTATATGGACGGATTAGAACCTTTAACCCTTTCCATCCGGAGCGCTCAAATTTGGGAACAATTATTCCCATGGTTCCTGTCTCAGTTTCTTCGCCGTCCAATCACCGATTTTATTTCTGAAAACTGCCAGATACCCGTGACAAAATAAACTAAAGCCACATATGATTTGTTAATTACATCTGCTTGCATATGACAGGCAGCTAGCCTCTATTTTTAAGCAAATTTCTGTGAAACTTGTTAAATAAACATTAGCTAGCAATACTATGTACACTTTCAGCTACATATCAATAACTTTTTTTTGCCAATGTTGTTGTTGTGAAAAATCCACCTGAAGTAATGTGAGGCAGAGAGCAGATGCTGTTCAGACATTTTTTTAAGCTGATTTTTAAACTGTCTGAATGCCCGGATGCTTGCTTTATGTTCCACCTCTGTTCGTGGTGGCACAAGAATATTAATACTGAAGAAACATCACCTGACACTCAAAATGAAGCTGTAGAACAAGAGCGAAAAGCACTTTGTAATTATTTTGGATTCATTGCATATTGCACCCCTCGCTTTGAACGTAGATGTTAAATACACTGCACATGAGCAACACGACTGTTGTGGCAAAAAAATTATTAACCAACCATTATCACTGCGTAAGAGACACTCTAAAATTATTAACAAAATTAAATTATTTATTCTTGCAAGAAGGACCCAGTCATTACACAGGAGTTAATCTGTGCCATGAGTGAGACAGAGAAAGGGCGGGCTGACTTGTATTTTATACTCTTTTATCCCAAGGTTTCTTAACAAAAGCAGATCCTTCCCCTCTGCATTCCTCAGATACAGAGGCATTCCCTTGCAATGACTATCACTGATCAATGAGTATCAAAATTTCTACAACAACGACAAAACTAAAATGATCCCATTCTAATCAAGGCACAGACGCGGTGAAAATAATTTATTTATTATGCTGATTAGACAGCTTTGTTTTTAATGAGAGCATTCGTGAGAGAGCAGAACATTGTGTGGAGTGTCAGTGCGCTTACGTCGAAATGCAGATCTCAAACATTGTAACCTGAAGTGAGAGACAGCAGGGCCCTATTTTAACGATCTGAAACGCAAGTATCAAGCGCGAAGCGCAAGTAACTTTATGGGCGGGTCTTGGGCACTGTTGCTATTTTACCGGCGGGATAAATGACTCTTGCGCCCGACACAAGTTTAAAAGGGGTTGGTCTGAAATAGCTTCATTATTCATAGTTGTGGTTTGGGTGTAACGTAAAATAAACCAATCAGAGCGTCATCCAACATACCCTTTAAGAGCAGGTGCGCATGTTGCATGGCGGATTGTTATTATTATGGCGGATTTACCAGGCACGCGCCAGGAGCGGTTCACAGCCGAGGAGACCGACGTTCTTGTCAGGGCAGTGAAAGATAGAGAAGTGACGTTGTATGGGGATGGGAGAAACTCACCCAAATCAGTCGGTTAAACAGGCGTGGGAGGAAACACAATTGTTTCATCAGCTGGCATCCCCAGGACATCGCACCAGTGCCGCAAGCGCTACAACGATATCAGAAGATGGGGGAAGTCCAAGCTTGCTAGCAACAATCGGACACGCCGTATAATGGGAGGTGGATCTGCCTCTACTCAGGACCTGACGCCAGCAGAGGACATTGCCGCGTCCACCCTCACCGCTGAAATCGTTGAAGGGTTTGGGGGCTTTCAAATCGGCACCCAACCAGAAATGCAAGCAGTCCAACCCCAAGGTACACTTACAAATCAAGTTCACATACATTAAGGTTTATTATGAAAATATTTTAATTGTTATTTACATGAAATAAATGTAACCCAGCCACACAATAAATAAAAACATTATAATGCAGCTTCGCAGGAAGACCCTGGCCTCGCGAGCCGTGCGCACGGGTTTGACATGCTGGAGCAGGAGCTGTCCGGGATGCAGCAAAGTATGGTTGCCCGTCTTGACCGGATGGCGATGTTGCTGCCGCCTCTCGGGCGCATCTCCTCAAGTTTGGAGAGGATTGCTGCAGCCATGGAGCGTGGCCCTTCAAACACACCACCTGCTCCTGCTGTGCCTCTTCCTCCTCCTGTTGTACCCCTTCCTCCTTGCCCCACTCCATCTCCGTCCACCCGTTCCACCAGGAGCACATCACGCAATGCCACTCCCGGACCCTCAAGTGTCCAATCCCGCCGTGGCGCGCGTCGCATTACTATCAGAGGAGGGAAAAATAATTAAATTTATTCTGTTTAAATCTTTTCAACCTAATTTTCCATTTGTATTTTTTTCATTTTGACAAATGTAAATAAAGAAATGTCACAAATAAATACTTTCGGATGTTTTGGACTCGTTCTCGCTGAATCACGAATATATGCATGGTTATATTTTTGAAATGTAGTCGAACATTAGGCCGAGATTAATTTGCTTTACCTCACTATAGATGACGCAGCAGCTCTTCTGCCAAATAAGCTCTCCTGTCCCCTGCTGCTGCTGGGGCATTTGGGTTAAGTGGCATCGGCACGTGCAGTTCACCATCACGTCTCCTTAAGTCCTCTAATGTTTCCTCATCTATGTCAACAACACAACTTTGATTTATGGAAATGTTGTGTAAAACAACATTTCACAAACACAACACAACATGCACAACACAAACACAAACACAACATGCCACAAAGAATGCTGCAACTTTTTGAGGACTGTACTGTAAAGTGCCTCCTGACCTATCCAAACACCTGAAGCACATTTTCAGTATGCCGAACGTTCGTTCAATTACACAGCGTGTTTGTGTGTGTTTTCGATTAAACCGTATTTCACTCATTGTTGCTGGCATCAAAAATGGTGTCATCAGCCATGTCTTTAACGGATACCCGTTGTCCCCTAATAGCCACCCATCCAACGGGGGATTCCCCTCGAAGATGGCAGGAATGGCAGAGTTTGCTAGTATAAATGAGTTGTGGCTCGAGCCTGGATAATTCGCAAAGACATGGGTGATTTTACTATTAGCATCGCAAATGACTTGTATGTTGATTGAATAGGTTCCCTTGCGGTTGACGTATACAAGTGCGTTTTCTGATGGGGCACGTAGCTGCACATGGGTGCAGTCTATAACACCAAGAAAACGCATGCTTCGCTCTTTCCTGGCTGTCAGGTGTGACGGGGAATTGGATGTATTCCCCAGCATGTCGGACTAGACATGATGTAACTGCATGTATAGCCGAACTTATGGCAGATTGTGAAATGCCTCCAATGGAGCTAAGGGGGTGCTGGAACGACCCAGATGCATAGAAATGCAATGCTGCTGTAACTCTCACTGCAACGGGGCAGGCATAGGGACAGGGTGCAGGAGATGGCAGATGTCTGTCACAGCCTGGCGGGTCAGGCGTAACTTACGCATACATTCCTCCTTACTGAGGGAGAGATAGGTCTGTCTGGGCTGGTAGACTCTCTCCCTACGGCGTCTAATTCTCTGTCCCAAGACATACTCCATTTCACTGTGCAATAGAAAAAAATATGAGAAAGTTCAACTTAACTGGTAAGTTAAAGAGTAAGGTTTTTAATGTACTTCAGATTTTTTATTTTCCTGGTTCTTGATATGTATATGTCAGATGTCCTTATATACATATGTGTCTTGCCAATACTGGGCAAACAGGTCTGATCCGTCATTACTACAATTAGCCTGAAAAATTTGGGTAAATCTGTAAGCTAGATTTAGGCCTACATTTTTTTACATCTTCATGGACACCACAATGATTTCCCTCATGTGTTAATATTTTTCCTTGTTATAATGTATGATTTGCAAAAATAAAAACTGCTGCATCTGTGTTGATGAGAGAATCAAAGTGTATGCGTGTTGTGCACCCGCTACGTTATGGCCAAGCATGCGCGCTTAAAATAGCATTATGAACAACGAGCAACGCGTCACTGACTTTAGACTAGGTTTTTTTCTGGTCAGTGGCGGAATTGTTTTCTGGAATTGCAAAATAGCACTAGGGAATGTTTGCGCCGAAACACGCCTCCTTTTTGCGCCGACCCGCCCAGG
This sequence comes from Xyrauchen texanus, assembly GCF_025860055.1. Lineage (NCBI taxonomy): Eukaryota > Metazoa > Chordata > Actinopteri > Cypriniformes > Catostomidae > Xyrauchen > Xyrauchen texanus. Next base: position 32,971,236 of record NC_068301.1, read on the forward strand.
GAGCGTAAGTTCATTTCCTAGTTTACCGATGTGCGTCTGTGGAGGGAAAAGCCCGCTTTGCACGGGTGCAAAATAGGAATGATACATGCGTCAGTGTACAAAGTAATTTGCGCCGGGTGCAAGATAGGGCCCAGCAGTCTTTATAATGGGAGCATTTGTCGTGTTGCTCGATTTCTGTGTACAATTTATTAAAAATGTAATAAAGTTTTGTCATGTAAATAAGAAGGCCAATGTGAATTTGATTTGTACAAAATAGCAATAAAGTAACTCGGCTAAACTGTTCTAAGTGTGTTTTGGAAGTGTAGCCAACATAAAGAATATGGCATGAATAGCATATGTCAGGAATCACCGTCATTGTTATCGTGTCTGCTCTAATAAGACCCATTTGCCAAACAGCTGGTATTGGTAGATTTAACATTTTCACGAATCTAGCAAACTCTGAAAGCAAATTACTGTTTTTAATTTCCAAAGTGCAACCACTGAGGTCAATGGCCACTTACATGAACAATATCACCATTGAAGATCTAACGGGATGAATGTTCCCCTGTCTCTCCATAAAAGGTCTTACTGAACAGAGTAACTTGGTCAATTTAAATCGGCTGTTAATAAGTTTGAATATTGAATATGCCTTATTATTTACTGTTCGTGAACTAATAATTTAAGCAATAATTTAGCAATAATTAAATGCATTCTATACAATAGATATACATTTAAAATATTTTTTATTTGCCTTTATTACATTATTACATTATAAAATACAATACAAAATAATGCTTACAATATAAGAAACTGGAGTAACACTAACACTGTTACTCTTATTATTTTGGGTATGTCTGGCCATTCTCGCACTAGTCCCAAGTCAGCTAAAAGAGTAAACACTTTCCTGACACTTTTTCTTATCCCTGGTACTCTGACATCGATTCACAGGCACAAAAACCTCTCCCATTTAAGCCTAGCCGTCCATTCGGTATTGACCTAGGTAGCGAGCGCCAGGCTGTGCGGTCAACCTCCAATATGATGTTGCGAGTAATTGACTTTTTCATGCTGTTTTTACTCAGGCTGTAGTTGCTGAGATATGCAGCTTTACAAACTGTCGAGGCTGGCATTGCTGGCTGTGGGACGGGCGAGGCTGGCAATGAAGGATCTGGGATGGACGATACTGGCAATGGAGGCTCTGCAACAGATAGGGCTGGCAACGTAGGTTCTGTGATGGACGACGCTTCCAGCTTATTGGCCGTGGCAGGCATGAGCGCTGGCTCATTGGCTGTGGCAGGCATGGGCTCTGACAATTTGCGAGGTAGGGTCTTCATGGCCCTATGCACGGCATCAGTGGCAGATCATTCAACTTGGAGACAGGGACCGTGGAAGGCTTCGAGACAGGGGCCACGGGAGACTTGGAGTTGACACCGCGTGGAGCAGACTGAGAATTGGCTATGACATGACGTGCACCAGATTCAGACGTGGTTGTGACATGGCGTGGAGCAGAGTCAGACTTGCATGCGACATGGTGTGGGAGGCTTGGAAGCCTGGTTCAGAGATTAGGATCCTCTGAACCGAGTGTGTCTAGTGTTAAGCTCACGTATTCCTCCCAAGTGTAATCTCCTGTCTCCTGCAAATCCCTCCACCTGTGAGCTAAGAGTCCGATCCGAAACAGTGATTTAAGGTGGGAATCAGCAAATCCAGTGAAGCTGGCAATGAGGCTGAAATGATGGGAGTATTCCCTTATGGGTAAATCCTCCTGGATAAACTGGACGAACATAGCCACTAGATCCATTTGGTCAGTTTTTCTGTAATGTTTGAAGGAAGTAATGAGAGCAGAATCTAAATGCAGCTTGAATTTAATAGACAAATCGACAAAGCACAAAACAGGGTAAGTACTGGAAAACGGCAAGACTAGGAACTGGGAACTATAACAAACGTACATGAAACAGGATCAAAACACAACAACTGACAAAGACTGAACAGAAATCAGGGCATTATATACACAAGGACTAGGGAATGGGACACAGGTGAGAACAATTGGTAGAAGCTGACAGAGATGAGGGCAGTGCATTTTGGGAAGTGTAGTCCAGGGAAAATAGAAGACAGAGGATAAACGGCAACACAACAGTAAATCGTGAAGCTCACACAAACTGGGCAGAATAAATATACAAAATAAACAAAAAGTACCTGGTCAAACACATGAACAACCTTTTGAGTTGCTCTGCACCACTTACAACACTCTTTGTGAGAAACAAAATTTGCAATCAAAAATATAAAATAACCAACAAAACTTACATAAAAACATGACCATAATCTCAATGTCTTAAACACAAAAATTACAAAAACAGAGAGTAATCAATTAGATTAAAAACGTAACTAATTAATTGACCACACTTCACATGCGACCTACCTCTGTGAGTGTAAACTGGGAAGAAGCAGAGTGTGCAGACTCCCCAAGTCTACAGAATAAGAGGAATCATCATTGTCATGGTCATGACAAGTGGAATCACAAAACATACTATTTAATTATTTACCTGTTACACATGTGTTCACAGCCACGAAGGCTGTTCTCCTGCCACTGCCCACGACCATGGAATTTGTTTCCCTGTCTCTGCTGTGTTCACAGCCATGAAGGCAGTTCCCCTGCCACTGCCAGTGCCCATGACTGCACAGGTCATTTCTGTTCCTACCTGTGTTCACAGCCACGAAGGCTGTTCTCCTGCCACTGCCCACGACCATGGAGGTTGTTTCCCTGTCCCTGCCTGTGTTCACAACCATGAAGGCAGTTCCCCTGCCACTGCCATTGCCCATGACTGCACAGGTCGTTTCTGTTCCTACCTGTGTTCACAGACACGAAGGCTGTTTCCCTGCCACTGCCAGTGCCCACATCTATGGAGGCTGTTCTCCCATCACGGCCGGTACTCATGTCCTTGGAGGCTGTTCCACTGGTTCACTTCCAGTACTCACAGACCAAGTAATTGCTGTGCGTGATTTGCCACTGTGTGCCCTGCAGTGATGTCATGTTCACGGCACTTTGCCAGGTTGTATGTTCGTCTGTGGAGGACCGTGATATCATCGTCCCTTGCCTATTTTGTCAAACCGTGTTTATTTTTTGCCCTTATGTGTTTCAGGTGTCGCTGGCATGCTGAATCTGCTGCTTCCATGTGTATCCATGGGAACCCTGATTGTTTCCATGGATACACTGATCATTACAACATTTAGCTGCAACCGTCACCTGCCCGTGTTTGTTTCTCTTATTTAAATCCTGTCATGTACATGTGTCATGTCCGGTGTCTGAATATTGTGATGTACTGTGACTGTTACTGTTTGCCATGGTCTAACACTTCTCTTTTGTGTAGTTGTAGTTGGAGTGTATCCACTAGTTGCCTGTTAGTTGAGGTGCGTCTACCTGTCTGCTTGTATTCGCTCTCACCAGTTGGAGCCCAGTACTGTGGAAAAGGATTCCTCGGATATCTGCCCGTTTTTTGGGACTTTCTTACTTGCTTTGAGTTTTGAAAAAGAACTGTTTAAGTTGTAAATAAATTCCAATTGAACTTTCCCTCTGCTTTTGGGTCCTGTCTTCCCCGTACCATGACAGGCAGCCCCTCTCTGCAGGTACTGAGATTGTCGGGAGAAACTTATACACAGCTAGGTTCAAAGACAGTGATTTAGTATACTGTATGCAAATAATATTTGTGAGCCCTTCACAAGTTAAAAAGAAAAAGTGATAGCTATAAAGTGTGATAGCTTTTTTTGTGACTGGACAAACCTGTCCATGAACCCAAGTTAATTATTGAAAAAAATTCTATATAGATCACAAATTCAGACTTTATAGCTCACATACTTAGTACACTTGTATGTATGTGTGTGTGTGTGTGTGTGTGTGTGTGTGTGTGTGTGAGTGTGTATTTATCACTTTGTGGGGACCAAATGTCCCCATAAGGATAGTAAAACCCGAAATTTTTGACCTTGTGGGGACATTTTGTCGGTCCCCATGAGGAAAACAGCTTATAAATCATACTAAATTATGTTTTTTGAAAATGTAAAAATGCAGAAAGTTTTCTGTGAGGGTTAGGTTTAGGGGTAGGGTTAGGTTTAGGGGATAGAATATAAAGTTTGTACAGTATAAAAACCATTATGTCTATGGAAAGTCCCCATAAAACATGGAAACACAACATGTGTGTGTGTGTGTGTGTGTGTGTGTGTGTGTGTGTGTGTGTCTCACTCAATGTTAAATAATAGTAAATGCACAAATATTCAGTATCTGTCAGCTCTAATTCAGTGGCATCTATCAAGCTATCTGCAATCATAAATGTCTTAAGTGTTTTGGGCTGTAAAAGATTACATGCATTTGCAGAGGTTATTTCTGTAGTAACTTCATGTTCTGATGCTCTGTTTCCCACTGAGCATAATTATAGAATTTCACACCTTAGGCAACACAAATGTTTTTCTCAGATGTGTTAAAATGACATTAGACCTAAATGCTTTATAATGATGCTGTAGTGCTTAAACGGCTGATAGTATACAGTGAATACCTTACCATAATAATAATAATCATGATGATGATAATAATAATAAAATAAAAATAATAATAACAATAATAATAATAATGAAATAATAAGCAATAAAATATCAGAGAGAGATTGGGATGACTTGAACACAGACCAGTGACACCCACATCCACCAACACCTGTATAAAACTAGGTTAGAGTGACAAAATGACTCATTTATGATCATCTCGGCTGTATTTAAAGGTAAGACTCAAAAGATTTCTGAATGTAATTGTGAAACTCAAAATATAAACCATATTATTATATTTATTTAGAAACCATTTGTTTTTGCACTTACATAAAAATAATCCTATTGATATAAAAATATTTTTAACTGACATCAGATTTGACCCCAATAATGACTTTGACATAATAGCTCTTTTTAATTTACAGACAATGGGGCAGATGCGGGCTCACCTTATTGTTTTCTGGGCAAGCCATTTGTTTCTCCTGACAGTTTGTGGAGAGGATGAATTAGGCACATCAAAACAGTGTGAAGATGCTCCATTTGTTCCAGGACACAATCTTGCTGGAGAGGGATTTGATGTTGTGACCATGGAGCGAAAAGGTTCTTACGTGATCAACACAGAAAAATGGGATCTGGGAAATGGCACTTGTAAATTGTGCACAAACCCGTACTTGGAGGGAGTAAAACAGAAGTTACCAGCTGCTGTTGTGTTCTGGAGGTCTTTGCCAAAGTGTTCAATGAAAGTCTCCAGTAAGATCTTTGAATCAAGTGAATCACTGGTCAATGATTCATCATCAGCTCTCTCGGTCAGCTGGAAAGTTGGTTTAGATGTGAAAGCTGCTGGAGCTGCAGTTGGAAGCACCCATTCCAGGGAAGCAAAATTTGCAATGACAAAATCAAAAGAAGACAAATACAGTTTCACCAAACATGAAGTTGGATGTCACTTTTACGGGTGAGAAAGCTGAGGTCTTGTTTCTCACTAATAAATGTATAATGACAATGAAATGAAATACAAACTTTATTTGTAAATTAGGATCTCTCTGATTTCTTTCATCTCACTGAATGCAAACATGTTTCCTGTTTCTTTGCAGATATGGTTTATCTCAAAATCCACCTCTTCATCACGAGTTTCTTGAAGCAGTCAAATCACTCCCTTCATCTTACGATCCAAACGCTTACCGCAGCCTGATCAACACATTTGGCACTCACTATATTGAACAAGTTAAGTTAGGGGGGGGAATGAAAGCCATAACAGCCATTAAATCCTGTCAGGCAACAATTAGTGGGCTTACAGACACTGCAGTGAAAGACTGTTTGGACGTGGAAGCCTCGGCTTCTTACTCCTTAGTAACTGTGAAGGCAGAGACACATTTTTGTCAAGAAATGAAAAAGAAAATGGGCAGCAATGAAAAGTTTAGCAGCATGTTTAACGAACGACAGACAGAGATTATTGGAGGGAACATAAATGGAGAAGATCTGCTTTTTTCTGGTTCATCACACCCAAATTCCCTTAAAACCTGGCTTGAGTCTTTGAAGACCATTCCCGACATAGTGCACTACTCTCTCAAACCCCTCCACTTTTTGCTCAGTGGTGAAAACCCTGCCCAGAAAGGACTTAAGAAAGCTGTGGAAGAATACATAATAGAAAATGCCCTTATGAAGGTTTGCTCAGAATCTTGCCAGATTGGCAGGAAATGCAGTGCAAGAGACCGATGTGCTTGTGTTTGTGATAGTAGTGATATTATAAAGTCTAACTGCTGTCCAACTGCAAAAGGACTTGCAACCCTGAATGTCTACAAACTCATGGCTGAAGGTCTATATGGAGATGTATTTTCTGCAACAGATGGGTTTGTATTAGTCAAATTTGGCACACAGGAAATGCGCACTCAGATTATTGATGATGATAACAATCCACATTGGCCTGAAACATTTGATTTTGGTCCTATTAAGATCACCATGGCAAATAAACTAACATTCGAAGTATATGATGCAGACAGCATCTGGAACAATGATTTACTTGGTACTTGCTCTTTTGACCTTAGAAGTGGAGTTGTGACAGAAGCCTGTGTCTTTAAATATGGCACCTTCTTTTTTACCTATGAAGTGAAATGTGCTCCCAGTCTAGAGGGCCCTCAGTGTAATGAATACAAGGGTTCTCCAATGGCTGCGCCTCTTGCTGACATTTACAGCTCAAGAAATGGTATTCTGGTTAAAGATCTGTGGAGGCTTGAATTAGCTCAAAATAACTCAAACAAGCTAAGCTTCAAGAGCACTGATGGAAAGCAGGCGGAGCTGTGATTTGCATTTCAGATCATACCAAAATAATCATAATCAACCCCAGCTTCATTTTAATTAGCTAATATACATATATATATATATATATATATATATATATATATATATATATATATATATATATATATATAAAATAACTCTTGCTTCTATTTCTTTTTCAAGTGCATGTTGTATTTTTAACTTAATAAAGCATTCACAAAGGCAGACTTTTGTCATTTCTTTCATTTTCCTGGAAAGAGATGTTTAGCCAGAGTTTAAAGATAGTAGTCTATAGGAAATATTATTAAAAAATTATTTTACTTTTAAAATTACAGTACTTTTGTTTTAATTTTTTTTATAATGTCATAAAACCACAAAAGACAACCAGACAAAACAGAGTTTTAAGATAATTGTTCCAAACAATTCATACCTGTTAGTTGTTGACTATAGTTATATAAACCAGTGCTTGAAGTAGGCAGTTACGCATGATGCGTAATTCATGTCACATCACCAGTAGATTTTCTTACGTCCCGACAGCTTTTATAAGGTGTCGGTACAGTTTCCTGCTCCTGCGAATGCAAATTAAACAACTTTACTATGATGTTTTTTTTGTTTTTACTGCAAAAACAAACAAACAAAATACATTTAAAAAAAATGTTGCAAATGGCATCAAATTTTTTCAGAAAACTGCAGCAAATTCAGTCATTTTGATTAATCAACCGAACTGATCGGATTACTATCAGATTAATGCACATGCCTTCCAAGCACCGAGGGCCCTGATAAGGTTCAGAAACCGTATACATGTCAAAATGTTGCTTTAACCATCCTAGTATTATTAGTACTATTATTATTGGTGACATTATTATTATTATTATTGCTTTGTAAATAAATCATAATGCACAAGTTACAAATATCTTGAAAATGCTTTATTTCCATAAAATTAAAAGTTGCAAACATTTTCATTAATTAAGTAAATGGTTGCAATTTTGTTATCAATTTACTTCCTTTTCATCATTAAGTTACTTATAATCATGTTTCAATTTACAAGAACCACCACAAATAAATAAGAAATAAATAAGTAGGCAATGGTGTAACGTTGCTGGCAAGGACAAAGACGATGGAGTGACAAACCCAAGTGCAGTTTATTAAACAAAAGTGAGATCCAAATACCCTAACTAGAAACAAAAAACAAAACATGACTTGACTAAATCTGGACTTGGCTTGGCTTGACTTAAACAAAACTACAACAAAGTTACATTAACAATACTCCACAAAGGACAATGGCAAACATGAGGGCTAAAATACATTGATGTGGGTAACAAGTTAACAAGACCACCAATGAAAATACAAGACTGAAAACAATATAACAAGACAAGACTAATAAACGAATGACAAAAAAACACATGAAACATGGTGGGAACAGGATAATCACATGACTAGACAAGGAAGTTTAAAATGAAGGACCTGAAGACATGAACAGGACTAATGTTTCAAAATAAAAGACATGAAAAACAGGAACCAAAAGAATAAACATGACATATCCCCTCCTCTAAGGGGTGGCTCCAGATGCCCCATCACATGAAAAAAAAACAGAATAAACATGACAAGACGTGTCTTGAGGCGTGGGGCATGGCGAGATAGGGCGTGGGGAATGGGATCAAGGCGGAGTCCGGGGGGGTGGGGGACTGTGGACTGTGGCGCAGAGGTGGGCCTGGACCGTTGAGCAGAGGCGGGCCTGGACCGGTGACCAGAGGAGCAGTCTGGGGTTCGACTGAAACATGGCGTGGAGCAGATTGAAGCTTGGCTGTGACATGGCATGGAGCTGACTCTGGCGTGGCGGTGACATGGCCTGGAGCTTTTTTTTAGAAATGAATGTTTCAAGGTTCCTGTTACATCCCATGTGATAAGTGTGACTTGTGTTTTGGAGTATGTTTGTTTTTGTTCTCTCTCTCTCTCTCTCTCTCTCTCTCTCTCTCTCTGTCTCTCACCATTTACTTTCGTTTTCAGCAGGCAGGCATGGTATTTAATTGGCCCATTCATCTGTCAATCTTGGAGACGCATGTTGACGACATTGCGTGTTTCCACCAATGAGGGCGGGCTATGAGAGTATAAAAGAGAGCACCTGCGTGGAAAGCGGGAGGATTCTTTCTTTGTTTGATGCCTGCATGTGCGTTTGTTGTAATCGTGTTAAATTATCTGGTTGTAAACTGATGTTATTAAACGTGAAAAAAGGAAAAGGACAGGTAATATATCACGTGATATACATGTGCCACACTGAGGTTTCAATTGTGTTAGAACACTAGGTTAGTGACGCGTGCCATCCCTTGTATTTTTGGTTATAGTGAGAGTAGGTTATTTAGGGCGCTATAGATAACTTCTCTTCTGATATGCTTTTCTGTGAAGTTTAATTGTTTGGTTAGATTAGGAGTGTTTATTTTCTTTTAGTAAGATTGGTTATTGTTTTATTTATTTATTTGATTTGGCACGGTCCAAGTTCTTTTCATTTTCCCCATTTCCTTGGGTGATTTATAGTTTTTTTTTATAGTTATGTTGTATATCTTTTGTAAACTTATTTAAATACTTATTATGTATATGTGTTCTCCTATTATTCTTCATAATAAATATTGATACTTTACCTTATTTGAAACTCGTTGGTGTGATTGCTTCCCAGGACATGCACAGTGTTTTTCTTTTTTAAATGTTGCACCCCAATTCCCCGAGCCTTAAAAGGGTTTGTAACAGTTCCACTTCTGAAGTGTTTCCCTCACATATGAATCATCACATCCCATTTAAAAAATATAGTTCATATAAAGTGAATTAACAACTTGTCATTTCAATTTCAAGCAATGGGCTTCATTAACGAGACGATCCCAAAAAGAGCCAAGCACCTTCCTGCAATGGTAAAAGAACACCATCAAAATGTTGCTACTTTTGGCATTAAAAAGTCAAAAATAAAATTGATAAATGTCACGATGTGAAAAAAGTCATAACCGTCGTTAATTACATTTACATTATATTTATGCATTTGGCAGATGCATTTATCCAAAATGACTTACAGTGCACTTATTACAGGGACAATCCCTCCGGAGCAACCTGGAGTTAAGTGTCTTGGTCAAGGGCACAATGGTGGTGGCTGTGGGGATCGAACCAGTGACATTCTGATTACCAGTTATGTGCTTTAGTCCACTACGCCGCCACCACCACCAGGGGTCGGCAACCTATGGCACACGTGCCAGCATTGGCATGCAGAGGGGTAATCATTGGCACACCATTAACGGCGAGAGAGGAGTAGACTATATTTATATAAATTCCGCACCTGCATTCCAGTCTACATCTTGATGTAAATCCTTCCTTATTATTACGCAGTGTGATTTCATCAGCTGAATGGGAAGCTAAACACTAATAAAGTGTGATGAGATTCGCACATCACAAGCCAGCAGCACTTCTCTTTCGATTAAACGCCTGAGTAGATGCGCCCGCTTTACTTCGGTCAGACTTCGCGGATGACAGCCTACATTCATTTGTTTCATTTGTTTCTTTTTGCTTTCAGAACAACACGTCATATAATAAGGAAAACACCACTATTAATCCTACATCGGCACAGCCATTGACTAGGAAAATAAAAAATGTCACTCCATGTAAAAAAGGTTGCCGATCCCTGGTGTAATAGCTTGTTGAGTCCAATTTGTGTATTATATAATTTAGTGCCTTGCAGATATAGCTTTCTAGATAAAATGTTTCAAATTTCCACTTTGAAGTACTTTAATGTTACACTGTAAAAATTACAATATAATTTTCTTTCAGTTGATGAAAAACTGCCATGTCTGCAATACCGGATAATGAGTCTTAATGCCGAAGCATCTAACAATTTCTTTGTGTGTCGGCCAAATACATGAAATATTATGTATGATTTCCAAAAAAAGTGTCGGGACAAATAGAGAAAGTGAGGGGGAGCATCACAATGAATAGTTTCTATAGTTTAAAATAGCAAATGTTATGTCGGTAGCCAAGTGAGCCGCAATACAGCAGACCCAAAATTAAGGGGAAATTATTTAATTATTTAATTAATCAGCTATTATTGAATGTTGATAAAGAAAACGAAAATCTTTCATATAACGTAATATTATTAACTTACATCTGTATCTTTTGTTGGCAGTGGCACTGGTCGACCTTGAAATTTAAAATGTCCTCGCGAGACCAGTTTTAACCCAACTGTGTGCGTTATTATCGAAACAACCCAATAAATGTTAGGAATAACCCAACAATATGTTTAACCCAGCTATTGGGTAAAATAAATAACCCAACGTTTTTTGGAGTGTATGTTTTCTCAATATACCCCCATGACCTACTATTTCTGGAGGGATTCCGAAGTGAATGGACACTTTACAATCCAATAATCTCTGGGGAGCTGTGGAAATTTCAAGTTTAAATAGATTAAATTAAATGAATGGCAGTGTACCATGAGTCAGAAGGCTCTTCTCAACTGTTAGTGATATATATTCCAAGAAATTTGTCCCTTGTGCTTACATTGTGCTTTTAGGTTATTTTCGTGTTTGTTATCACATCATATATACAGGTCACAGGTCAACACCAATGTCCCCAGAAGTATGTCCAGAATCTATTCGTACTTCTTGCAGTCATACCCAATGTTTTATCAGCTGAGAGGTACGCGATTTTGGATGCAGAGCAGGTTTCTGTTTTGTCAGACAAAGACAGCATTATGCACAGCATGAATTAAATGTATACCTGCCTTTCAGTCATATTAATTTGCTCTTGTATTTTCAAAGTCTGAAATGACTTTTAAGCTTGATAAATCACCTTTATTTTGCACATTTGTAGGCGCACCTTTAAATTGTATATTCTTTTAGAGGAAACACACAATAAATTGCTATTACTACACATCTGAAACATGCTATTTTACACATCTGAAACATGCAATCCTCAGAAGACCTTTTTTTGTGCTTAATCTTTAGTAAATCATCAGGGCCAATGTGCGCATCAAGAGATATGCCTGGTCGTAACACTTTTCCCCATCAATAGTATATAGATATATAGTATATATATTTGGTATATAGTACCAAATAACGGTTCTTTGGCTTGTAAAAGCAGAACCATTTTGTTTATTTATTTTGTTATTATTATTTATTTATACATTTTAAGATACATTACAGAGACAACAAACAAACACAAAAAAGACACTACAATAATAAGCAACAATGAACAAATACACTGAAGGAAAAAAAAAAACATATATATATATATATATATATATATATATATATATATATATATATATATATATATATATATATATATATATGCATATATAAATAAAAAATTATAAATTATAAATTGCAATCCTACAATATATTGGGACGGAGCAAATCAAACACAAACAGCAGAGTCAAGTTGGAGAGTTTGGACATGTGCAAGAAGGGGCTGCCAGAGTTTGACAGAAATAGTGCTAGGTTGGCGAAGAGCGTATCTAATTTTCTCTAATTTCATAAAATAGAGAACATCTCTTACCCAGCGAATGTGAGAGGGGGTGAGGACACTTCCAATTCAATAGAATTCGACGTCTTGCCAAAAGAGTTGAAAAAGCTACAAAATCTGAGAAGTGAGACGGCAAAGGGTGGTCAGGTGGGAGAACCCCAAACAAACCCGTAATTGGACAGGGTGGGATATCCACCAAGGGTAGACAGGGCAGGGCAGGTCCAAAACATATGGATTAGAGTGGCTGAACCAGAATGACACCTGTCACACTCAGGGTCAATAGAACTAACCTCTTAGACCAGTGTGCTCTATGAACCAACTTGCACTGTATGAGCCTGTGATGTGCGCAGAGGGAGGAGGAATACACCCTGTACAAAATTACTTTCCATGTCTCCTCATTAAAGTCAGTACCAATGTCTTGGGACCAAACGATGCATAGGTTGTCAAAAGATGAAAATTGCTAATTAATAATTATATTCACTAATTTAGAGATTGACACTTTAACACACAGAATGGAGTCCAAATCTGAAGGGAGAGGCACATTAGGAAAGTTGGTAATTTTTTTATGCACAAAGTCTTGAATTTGTAGATATCTGAAAAAATGGCTTCTAGGAATATTAAACTTAGAGGACAACTGATCAAAAGAGGCAAAATCACTATAAATGTAGAGGTCAGCAATATAAACCAATCCAAGATCCCTCCAAGAGGCATAAGCACTGTCCAAAATGGAAGGGTGGAATAGAGGGTTAATGAGTAATGGGGATAACAAAGGAGTGATATGAAGACCAAAATGGTGCAAAAATTGAAAAAGATTGTCTTTTACAATTATGTTATTTGAATATTTCATCAGAGACCATGTATGTGGGAGACATAGAAGGGAAGCCAGGGAGGAGGACTTGTTCTCAATGTACAACCAGGATGGGGGATCAACTAAGTTGCTTGAATCAAACCAATATAAAGTAGAGCGTAAATTTGCTGCCCAATAATATATCAGAAAATTAGGAAGAGTCTTTTTATTCCAAAGAAAATTCAAAATAGATCTGTCAAGTGTAACAAAGAAGGACTTTAGAATAAAAATAAGAATACATTGAAAAAAGTTGTGGTCAAATAAGTCTGAAAAACTTTTTGTCACAGTTATGCCTAAATACCTAAGACTCTGTAAAGCAGATCTGAAAGGCAGAGATGCTAATGGGTATTCCAAGGCTGCCTTATTGATGGGCATTAATTCACTTTTAGTCAAATTTATCTTGTAGCCTGAAATTAGACCAAACTCTGCCAGGAGGTCCATCACCAAGGGGATGGAGGTGCCAGCGTCCGACACATATAACAAAAGATCATCCGCATATAAAGACAATTTATGCTCCCACCCTCCCCTTTGTATGCCAGCCATTGCGCTGGATCTGAGAGCAACCGCCGACGGCTCAATGTCTAATGCAAATAACAGCAGAGAGTGGGCAGCCCTGTCTAGTCCCACGACCAAGGGAGAAATACTTATTATTTGTTCATACACAGGCCATTGGGGACGTGTATAGAAGCTTAATCCAAGCAATAAACTGGTCGGGAAAACCAAATCTCCTCAGTGTGAAGAATAAATACCCCCACTCGATCAAAAGCCTTCTCAGCATCCATGGAAGATGAAGCATAGAGGATATTCAAGAGGAGTCTAATATTGTGACAAGAGTGTCTATTTTTAATAAACCCTGTCTGGACTGGTGAAATTATGGTTGGAAGAACCAGCTCCAAACGTCTTGCCAGAATCTTAGCCAATAATTTCACATCTGTACAAAGTAAGGAGATGGGGCGATAATTACTGCATTGAGAAGGGTCTTTATCTTTCTTGAGAATAAGGGAAATAGTAGCCTGGCGCAGAGATTAATATATCAATCATTCAATACCTGAACTGTAAGACTCATTAAACATGTTTAGCAAAAGAGGTGATAATTTATCGGAAAAGTCTTAAAGAATTATACCGCAAAGCCATCAGGCCCTGGAGATTTACCATTCTGCATCAGACTAAGAGCAGCCTTAACTTCATCCAGCGTAAGAGGAGCTATCAAATTAGAGGAGATATCAGAATCATTGCAAGGCACATTTGGAGAGCTGAAAAAATTGTCAAATTGAGCCTCTTCAGTAATGCTCTCAGAGGTATATAAAGAGATATACAAGTCTCTTAATTGGTCAATAATAGACAGAGGATTAACTGAAGACCCAGTGGCAATGGAAATTTGAGTAATAAGGTGTGAGGCAGCAGACTGCCACAACTGGTGAGCAAGTAATTTGATTTATCGATTTATCGCTGAATTCATAATAATTACAACGAGTCTTATGCAGCGCTTCACTTGCTTCATTCGTAGCTAGCAGATCAAACTCTGCTTTTGTCATGAGAAACTTAGTGAAGTGGTCTACTTGTGTTGAGCTAGCACAGATGGACTGAAGGTCTGCCAAAGCACTAGATAAATTAGCAATAATTGAAATTACAATAGTGTTATAAATACATGAACTGACCAATGAAAGCAGTTTATTATCAACCAGAAAGTAGTCAATACAAGAGAAAGAGCGATGAACAGGGGAAAAGAAAGATAATTGTTTTGTGTTAGGATTGAAAAAACTCCAAACTTCTGAAACGGCATATTGCTCCATAAAAAGCTAAATAATCCTACCAGATTTAGACTGTACACAAGGCCTAGAGGAGGAACGGTATAGAAGAGGGTCTAAACAGCAGTTCAAATCCCCACCCAGAATTAGTTGGCTGGAATGTAGATCAGGGAGGGAAAAAAAAATATTTTTTTTTTAACTTGTCATCCCAATTGATATAGGCCATATATGTTTGCCAAAATAAAGCGAACCTCATTGATCTGTCCTCTAAGAATAATACATTTTCCATTTGGGTCTGAGATGACCTCAGAAACTGAAAAAGGAATTGATTTATGGATGAGAATAGCTACACGCCGGGACTTACTAGGGAAGCCAGAACGGTAGAGCTGGCCTACCCAGCCCTTTCTCATTTTTAGATGGTCTGCAGGCCTGAGGTGAGTTTCCTGAATAAAGGCGATGCTAGTATTCAAATGTTTCAAATCATTAAGAACTTCGCTTCACTACAGAATTGAGTCCTTTAACGTTCCAACTGGTGAATTTCAGTGTACCATGGGGAGCAGTCCTGTTACTCATCATAAACAAAAGCAAGAAGTTAACACCTGAGATCCGAGGACATCGACCAGAAGCTGAGAAAAAAAAGGTCGTCGGACGTGGTCCCTCGATCGACTCAGGAAAGCCCAAAATTCGAATATTCTGGCGCCGGCTGCAGCTCTCGAGGTCCGAGACTTTAGCCTTCAGCCACTCATTATCCTTCTGGAGCCTCAAACATGTAGCCTCGATAGTTCTGGACTCGAGATTACCGAAGCGAAGATCATGATCTGTCACCGTGAATTGAACGTTATCTAGCTTGGTTGACAAGCTTTCGAAAGATGCTTTGAAGTCCGCGGCAATAGAGGCTGTAAGATCGGCGTGTAAAGCACTGATCTTGGCTAGCGTAATGCTAGCACCAGGCATAGAAGCACCATCTCTGTCTTGATCACCCTGTTTGCCCTTCCCCTTTGACATTTCAAAAGCAGTTAAGGTCGCGAAACAATTAACGAACATATGCTGTCAAATGTAAACAAAAAATGCTGAGGTTTATATGAGGTAAATGAAAAGTATTTGGGAGCGAGCCCCGCACACGTTTACTCCTCAGGCGCCACAACTGGAAACTGTCCAGCAGAACCATTTTTGGTGCTATATAGAACACTTGGAAATTATTGATATGTTTTGAAAATTATTACAATATGACAAAATTATTACATTATTACATCGACCTCTGTGGTCGTGTACACGGGAAGAGACTTGGGAACAGAAGACTTTCTTCTCCTCCTCTGGACGGCTGAAGGTGGCAATGCTGGCTCTGGGACAGACAAGGCGGGCAACGCAGGCTCTGTTACAGACGAGTCAAGTCAAGTCAAGTGCTTTTTATTGTCATTCAACCATATACAGTTAGTGCAGTACACAGTGAAATGAGACAACGTTCCTCCAGGACCATGGTGCTTTATAAAACAACATAGGACTTACACAGAACCACATGAGACTACATATATCATACCTATATAAAGTGCACATGCAAATGTGTGCAAAAAGTATGGGACAGTACAATAAATTACTAAAAATTAACAGGACAATAGGCCTAGTGATGACAGTTTCTAAAAATGCTAAATGTAAACAAAACATACTATGAGATAGTGTTCTATGGACATAGCAGTTATTGAGATAGCAGCCAGGTATAAAGTGACAATAAAGGCAACTCAGGACACGTGTGTGCGTGTCAGTCCAGTCTCTGAGTATTGAGGAGTCTGATGGCTTGAGGGAAGAAGCTGTTACACAGTCTGGCTGTGAGGGCCCGAATGCTTCAGTACGTCTTGCCAGATGGCAGGAGGGTGAAGAGTTTGTGTGAGGGGTGTGTGGGGTCATCCACAATGCTGGTTTCTTTGCGGATGTAGTGTTTTTTGTAAATGTCTTTGATGGAGGGAAGAGAGACCCTGATGATCTTCTCAGCTGTCCTCACTATCCTCTGCAGGGCTTAGCGGTCCGAAACAGTGCAAGTCCCAAACCAGGTAGTGAAGCAGCTGCTCAGGTAGCTCTCAATAGTCCCTCTATAGAATGTAGTGAGGATGGGGGTTGGGAGATGTGCTTTCCTCAGCCTTCGAAGAAAGTAGAGATGCTGCTGGGCTTTCTTGGCAATAGAGCTAGTGTTGAGGGACCAGGTGAGGTTCTCCGTCAGGTGAACACCAAGGAATTTGGTGCTCCTGACAATCTCCACAGAGGAGCCATCGATGTTCAGCAGAGAGCAGTCACTCTGTGCTCTCCTAAAGTCAACAACCATCTCTTTTGTTTTGTCCACATTCAGGAGACATGTTGTTAGACGCTTTGCCTATCTGATGGCCCGGGACAGTTTGGCCCTCGCTGTTCTTAGGGCAGCCTTGTCACCTGCTCTGAAGGTGGAGTCTCGGGTCCTCAGCAGCGCATGCACCTCAGCAGTCATCCACGGCTTCTGGTTGGAGCATTTGGTGATGGTCTTGGAGAAGGTGACATCATCAATACACTTGCTGATGTAGCTGGTCACTGATGCTGTTTATTCCTCCAAGTTGGTAGAGCCGCCATATGTTGCAGCCTCCCTGAACATGTGACAGTCAGTACACTCAAAACAGTCCTGAAGAGCTGAGATGGCTCCTGCTGGCCAGGTTTTCACCTGTTCTGGAGCATTTTTTTTTTGCATCTGACAAGCGGTCTGTATGCTGGAATTAGCATAACTGAGATGTGGTCTGAGTAGCCAAGGTGGGGGCGGGGATCCGCCCGGTATGCGCCTGGGATGTTTGTGTAAACAAGATCAAGCGTGTTTGCCCCTCTCGTTGCAAAGTCCACATACTGATGGAATTTAGGGAGCACTGTCTGAGATTTGCATGGTTGAAATCTCCAGCAACAATAAACAGTCCATCAGGGTGAGCGTTCTGTAGTTAAATAATAGCCCCTTACAGCTCACAGAGTGCTTCCTTAGCGTTAGCGCTGGGGGGAATGTAAACTCTGGTTATAACAACAGTTGTGAATTCCACTGTTTTTCCACTGAATTGAGCAGAAAATAGAGACTAGCATAGAGTTATTGCACCATTCCGTGTTGATGTAAACACACAAGCCACAACCGCGAGTCTTACTTCACAGAGCTGCATTTCTGTCGGCACGAAATGAGGCGAGCCCATCTAGCTGAATGGCGGCGTCCAGAACTCTGTCGCTGAGCCACGTCTCCATGAAAACAAAGATGCAGCAGTCTCTAAGCTCACGCTGCGTAGTCTGTTGGAGTTGGATGTAGTCCAGTTTATTTTCCAGTGAGCAAAAATTTGAGAGCAGGATAGACGGGAGATCTGGCCCGCTAGGGTTTGTTTTTAGCCTAGCATGGACCCCCGCCCTCTTGCCGCGCTTTCATTTCCTCACACACCACTTACGATGTCCCCTCCCCCGTTCATGCCGAGGACTGGATGCCTGGTCTAAGCAGGCCGAATTTGCGTAGCTTCTCCTGCAGATCATCATACAGCTTGGTTTTTGCATGAATCTTATATTTTAGCAGTGTCTGGCCATGGTAGACACGAAGACCGGTTTTTCCAATGTTCATGTGCAGTAAAAGTCGGGCTAAGTGACAAAAATAGCACCATTTTGGATCCAGAGTGGCCGCTGCATGCTACCGCGCTGCCATCTTGGATCATTGGCAGGCAACATAGGCTCTGAGATGGACGAGGCTGGCAACATAGGCTCTGGGATGAGGCTTCCAGCTCGTTGTCCATAGCAGGCGTGGGCATTGGCTCATTGACTGTTGCAGGTGTGGGTGTTGGTTGTTTGCCATAGCAGGCGTGGACGTTGGCTCGTTGGCCGTGGCAGGTGTGGGTGCTGGATCATTTGCAATGGAAGGTGTGGGTGCTGGCTCGTTGGCTGTGGCAGGCATGGGCACTCACATTTTGTGAGGTAGGGTCTACATGGCCCTACGCACCGACATCAGTGGCAGATCATTCAACTTGGAGACGGGCCGTGGAAGGCTTCGAGACAGGGGTCGCGGAAGGCTTGGTGCAAGGAGCCATGGAAGGCTTGGCTGTGACATGGTGTGGAGCAGACTCAGATTTGTATGTGACATGACGTGGAGCAGATTCAGACGTGGTTGAGACATGGCGTGGAGCAGACTCAGATTTGGCTGTGACCTGGCGTGGGAGGCTTGGAAACTGGATTCAGGGTAGGGAGAGTAGGATCCTCTGAACCCAGAGTGTCTAGTGTTAAACTCACATATTCCTCCCAAATGTAGTCTCATGACTCCGGAAAATCCCTCCACATGTAAGCTAAGAGTCTGATCCATTACAGGGATTGAACATAGCTACTAGATCCATTTGGTCAATTGTTCTGTAACGTTTGAAGGAAGTCATGAGTGCAGAATCTAAATTCAGCTTGAATTTAATAGAAAAATAGACAAAGTACAAAACAGGGTAACTACTGGAAAATGGCAAGACTAGGAACTGGGTACTATAATAAATGTACATGAAACAGGATCAAAACACAACAACTGACAAAGACTGAACAGAAATCAGGGCATTATATACACAAGGACTATGGAATTGAACACAGGTGAGAACAATTGGGAACAGCTGACAGAGATGAGGGCAATGCATTTTGGGAAGTGTAGTCCAGGTAAAACGGAAGACAGGATAAACATAACGCAACACAACAGTGAATAATGACATTCGCGCAAAGTGGGCAGAATAAATATACAAAATAAACAAAAATAAGTGCCCACGTCCATGGAGGCTATTTTCCCATCATGGCCAGTACTCATGTACATGGAGGCTGTTTCACTGGTAACTGCCAGTACACACAGACCCCGGTAATCGCTGTGCTTGATTTGCCACTGTGCACCCGCCGGTGATGTCAAGGTCATGGCACTTTGATTAGATTAGATTAGATTCAACTTTATTTTTATTGTGCAAGGTACAAGTACAAAGACAATGAAATGCAGTTTGCATCCAACCAGAAGTGCAAAAAAAAAAAGCAGAAATGTGCAATGTGATATTCAAGTGTAGACAGGTGTAGCAAAGGCAGGACAAGAAATATATTGCAGTGTTATAAGAGCAGAATAAATATGGCTATGTAATATCAACAGTGTATGAACAACATGTACAGATATGTGCAATGCAGTAGCAGTGACATTAAAAGTAGTAAGAATAATATAAATATATGCAGTGTATTAGCAGGATATATAATAAGAAAAACAGAGTAAATATGTATATTCTGTATGAACCATATAGACAAATATGTACAGTATGTACAGCTATGTGCAGTGTGGTAACATAATAAGAGCAGTAAGAATAAGTGTATGTGCAGGATGAATAGTATGAAGAGCAGTAGAATATGGCTATGTATAGGTGTAATTACAGTATGTACATTTTTAATTTTCACCAGGATGCAGAGCTAGAGTTCAGTAGGGTGACAACCGCAGGAAAGAAGCTTCCTCTGAAACTGTTGGTTCGGGTGTGGCGGGACCTGAAACGCCTCACGGAGTGGGATGAACAGTCTTTGATGATTCTGCGCCCCTTGCGCAAGCAATGTTTGCCCTGGATTGTCTCGATGGAGGGGAGTGAGGTACCAGTGATGTGTTGGGCAGTTTTCACCACCCTCTGCAGTGCTTTCCGGTCAAGGGCAGAGCAGTTGCTATACCAAACTGTGACACAGTTGGTGAGGATGCTCTCGATGGTGCAGCGGTAGAAGTTCACCAGGATCTGAGAAGACAGGTGGACCTTCTTGAGTCTCCTCAGAAAGAAGAGACGCTGACAGGGGCGATTCTAGGATTTTCATTTTAGGGGGGCTCAGCCCCCAATGAGGGTATGATTAAAAAAATATTGTTTGACTTTTAGGGTAGGGTTGTATACTACTAACCTTATTGCAATCCACTATTCCATTGTATTCCCTGTATTTCATATATGGGAGTAGGAGTACTGACTGAGCCATATACAACACTGTAAAAAAAATTAAAAATTTAGATGTGACCAGTCACTAGAAAATTTTGAGTTGGGAATGTAGATTTTTTTTTACAATGAAGACTTCCTGATTCATTATTCACTGTACAAACACACGCACACACGTTTCCAGTACAAACACAACATTTTACTGTTTGCATTTCTATGCTCACATACAAACCTTAGATACTGAATTTTTCTGACAAAATAAAATAAAATTTTAACCAGAAAATAACATAAAAGTCATAAACTTTGACTATCCATTTCAGCAATATAAACAACACAGGTATGAGGCTGGACAATGGATTAAGAGGGGCTGTGGTTAACTATCAGAAGGAATGAAAAACAAGCGAAAATGAAGCAGCCTGTGAGAAGCAGGGACAAAGTTTTTGCAGCCCAGTTACTGGTCTTTCATTGGGAGCATCAACCTGTGTCTTCTCTCCTTAAGAGTAGCAAACCTGTTGATTATTTTATCATGGTCCAATTGCTCAACGACATCTTTCTCGATGGCCATAACTGCCAGTTGATGGAGCCTGCTCTGACCCATTGTTCTCCTTAGCCAGTTGCGGAGACGACGAAGAGCACTGAAACACCTCTCGCACGAACAGCTGCTAACAGGTACAGTGAGGGCAACCTGGATGACAGATTTCAGTGACGGAAACATTTCAGAATCCAGCAGGTTATAAAGTGAAAACCATGTCCTGTGGAGCTGCACCAGCTTGCTTTTTACGTGTCAAAAAGTGCCTTGCTACCATGACTACCTCTGTCTTCAAATCAATGTTGTAGTGGTGTGCTAGTTCTTCTAAATGTGGCTCAGACAGGAAGTTTTCAGACACTGGACTACATGCTTGAATACCTTGAAGCAATGTGGCATTTACAGCAGAAAAACGGTTCTCCAGTTCAGTTATCATTCTATCCAGACATGGATATAGTAACTTTGTTTTGACTTGTTCGGCATCTGTGCAGATTCTCCTATGTGCACCATAAGTTGTTTCAACAACAAAATCCTCCATCCTTTTTTTCTTCTGTCTCTGGCCAGAAAGTTGCTCCTCAACTACAATGTGATTATCTTCACACACTGCCTTTGCTCTAGCATATATTTCTGCAGCAGTGGGATCACTGCGTTTCTGCTTTAAGGAGTCACACACAGCATCTTTGTATGCAACTGCTTGGGGAAGGTCAATGGTCTCTTTTTGGAGATATTTGTGCAAGCCTGCCACTACAGATAGGAGATCCTTGAAAAGAATCAACAAATACACAAATGAGAATTTGCAAATTTTTGTTTTCAACCCCACTGCAGTAGCTGTATTGATGGCAGAGAGGCAATCAATGATGGCAGGCAAATTTTCAAGCACAGCATTCACTGAGTGAAGCTGGCACGCCCACCGTGTGTTGGACAGCTGCACCAGTTCACATGGTTGCAATCCCAATTTTGTTTGTGCTTCTTTAAACTTGTGGTGGCTGACCAGGGAAACACTGAAAAATGAATACAGACTTTCCAGCAGACTAAAGAACTCTGCGGCCTCAGTAATCCCTCTGTAGGTGTGGCACAAGACGAGATTCAACTCATGGGCATAACAGTGAACATATACAGCCTCAGGGTACCTCTCCCTGAAAAGAGACTGAACACCTCCAGCTGCTCCACTCATAACTGCTGCTCCATCGTATGTCTGAGCAACACACTTCAATTGAGCAATTCCTTCTTCTTGTAATTTTCTCTCTAATGCTTCTGTTATTGACTTTGCGTCGAAACTTCTCAGCTCTGTCAGGGACAGGAATCTCTCTTTAACTGTTCCCTCAGTGACATACCTCACACAAATTGCTAGCTGTTCAGTGTGTCCATCTCTGGCCTCGTCTGCCATAATGGCAAACATTTTTGACTCATGCATTTCTTTGATCAAAGTTGCTGTCACCTCTTTTGAGCAGCACTCTATCATTTCATTCTGACTGACAGGAGAGAGGTAGGTGCTGTTTGATGGAGGTGTGTAATGCTGCAAGAAAGGATCAAACTTCTGCAAAAGCCCCATGCATTCCAAGAAGTTGCCCTTATTATGACTTTCTGCTGTTTCATCATGACCCCTTAATGGTAGCCCTTGCTTCCCCAACATGCAGGTCACAGCCGCAACACGTCGCATATACTCCCTTCTTTGTCTAATTTCATCAGCATTTGCTGCTTCAATCTGCTGTATAACATTTCCCTGTAATGCACTAGCCTTGTAACTTTTCCATGAGACAATACAATCCTTGTGTGACTGAGTCCCCTCATGTTTGTGAAATGCGTTGAGTGCCTTTTTCCAGTTTTTGTATCCACTACTCACAAATACATCATGCTTCAAGTTTTTACCAAAGACATGGCAAGCAAAGCAGTAGGCAGAATCTGTCTTCTGTGAGTACTCAAGCCAAGCAAAAGTTTGAAACCAGTTTGGCTGGAATGATCTTTTTTGTAAGCCAAAGTTCTCCTGGGGATAAGTGTGTAATGTTGCCTGTTTTGGACCTGTGTCCTTTTCGCCTAAGTCAAACTGATCTAAAGGTGCAGCTGCTGTATGTGCTTCATCTGACATTTCTTTCTCTGTATGTCTGTCCTCTCTCTCCTGACACATGTCTTCCTCTTCTTCATGCTCTCTCTGTCCCTGTACTGTGACAATCACGTACAAATACGAGTTTGGTAACTTAAGAAATTTTTGGTAACTATAGAAATCTTAACTTCATTTGTATTTATTAACTGACCAGACACGTTATCCAAACCAACTCTGTTCACTTTCTCACCTGGATCATGATCTTGCCCTTTCTCTGTTGTGCCTTCTTCAATCTGCTCTGCCTCCACTTCAT
This sequence comes from Xyrauchen texanus, assembly GCF_025860055.1. Lineage (NCBI taxonomy): Eukaryota > Metazoa > Chordata > Actinopteri > Cypriniformes > Catostomidae > Xyrauchen > Xyrauchen texanus. The sequence continues at coordinate 32,994,902 of NC_068301.1, forward strand.
TCTCTTTTTGCACTGACTTTTCTGAGAAACCAAAACGTTTATTTCAGTTCAGTTGACTGAAAGACAATTAATAATTTCTTGTTGAGTGTCAATAATGTCAGGACATTCATGTTTATCCTTTGACGATACCACTGCTTTTTCTTATGAAATGTACATGGAAATTGGCAGACAATTAAAACAACATTAGGGTTCAATGACTGCAATGAGTCTTGGGAACACAGTGGTATTGTGTGTGAGAGGCTGTCTACGTTCTTTTCACCTGACTGTTGCTCATTTGCAGATCTACTCCTGCACGACAAGAAAAATTGTTGTATATCCATCTACAATGAAATATAAATTATTTTTTTTTTTTTTTTAGCTTTTTAGCCTTTATAATCAACAATACAGTTGGTTTTAAATCAAGTTACCCCCTGAAAATTTTGTTCATTTCAAATCATTTAACTAACCAGCTAATATTCATTAAGAATATAGACAAAACGTGTATTAATGTAATTGTCTATTGGCAATATGTTTAATCTGTTCTATATTTATTTCTATTTATTAAAAATAACAACATGAATTATCAATTTGCCACTTCTATAAATCAATGACTTAAAAAAATCACAAATCCCTTTACTCTACTCTTACTCTAATATATGTATCATGATACACTCCTGATTCATTATTACTTAATACAAAACTATATTTAATAATACAAAACAAAATAACTCCACATGATGTTTCTCTCTCTGTGCCATTTAGTGCTTTCAGACAATGATGTGTGTCTTTAATCATTTCTGTGCATGGCTGCATTGTAATGTAATGCCGAAATACACAATAATATGTTTTAAATTAAAAAATAAAATTAAAATAAATCATGATCGTTTTCTAAAAGTATGATTTCATGGGTGTTAATCGCTTCATTTTTGTTGGAAGAAAAAACAACTATCACACTGTAATAAGGGCTGAAGGAAGGTGGTGAACGCAGCGATTGGTATTGGATGTATGAGAAACCGAACCGTCCTGTATTGCTCCAAAAAACATTATGTAAACTGCAATGCATTTATGACAAAGAACTGCACCGATGCAGATGTCATATCATAGCAATCTATCAATAAATGCGCACACACACACACACACACACCTTGAACTCTCTGACGTTCGCTCTGCTCTGCACCCCTGCGGATTGAAAAGCGCGCTGAATCCATGCAGACTCAGATAAGGGGAGGAGCCGAAACTTGACGCAGCTTTCCGCCGTTTCAAATGAGTTTTTAAAGGGGACTGATATTAATTAATAAAAAAATTGTTAGGGGGGCTGGGCAGAAATTTAGGGGGGCTGAAGCCCCCCTAAAAAGGGCCTAGTGATGCCCCTGGACGCTGGTGAGCCTTCTTGATCAGGGTAGAGGTGTTGAGGGTCCAAGAGAGGTCCTCAGAGATATGGACGCCCAGAATCTTGAAGCTGGTGACACGCTCCACCTCAGTCCCGTTGATGAGAATGGGTGTGTGTGTGTGCCAGCTTTAGACTTCCTGAAGTTTACAATGAGCTCTTTGGTCTTCTTAGTGTTGAGAGCCAGGTTGTGCACCACGATGATAGGTGCTGGACCTCCTCCCTGTAGGCCGTCTCATCGTTGTTGATGATGAGACCAATCACCCTAGTTTCGTCTGCAAACCTGACAATGGTGTTAGAGCCATGTACAGGTGTGCAGACATAGGTGAAGAGGGAGTAAAGGAGAGGGCTCAGCACACATCCCTGCGGTACGCCAGTGTTTAGGGTGATGGTTGAGGAGGTGTGATTATCTAACCTAACAGACTGAGGTCTGTTGGTTAGGAAGTTTAGAATCCAGTTACAGAGGGAGGTATTGATGCCCAGTTCACTGAGTTTGGTGATCAGTTTTTAGGGGATGATGGTGTTGAATGCTGAACTAAAGTCAATGAACAGCATTCTTACATTGGTGTTTCTATTGTCAAGGTGGGACAGGGCAGATTGAAGTGCCATAGAAATGGCATCCTCTGTGCTCCTGTTCTGACGGTAGGTGAATTGGAAGGGGTCCAGTGAGGGTGGTAAGTAGGTCTTGAGATGGACCAGGACCAGCCTCTCGAATGATGGGGGTGAGTGCAACTGGACGGTAGTCATTAAGGCTTGTTGCATTTTAGTGTTTTGGTACCAGCACAATGGAGGTGGTTTTAAAGCGTGCGGGGACAGCTGCTTGGGCTAGTGACAGATTAACTGTCCTTACTGTTGGTTTCACATGTTTGATGAGTGCTAAATACTTGGGCAGTAGAAACAAAGAGAGGTGATCTGAGTGTCCTAGATGGGGGAGGGGAGCAGCTTTGTATGCAGCTGCTATATTTGTGCAGCCTTGGTCTAAAATCTTTCCTCCTCTTGTGGATAAATTTTGATGGAATTTAGTTTAAAATTTGAGTGGTTGAAGTCACACGCGACAAAGTAGGCTGCCTCAGGATGCAGATTTTGTTGTTTACTGATAGCAGAATGCAGTTCTTTCATGGCAATCTTAGCATTAGCATGCGGTGGTATGTGGGCTGCTGTTACTACAGTTGATGTAAACTCTCTGGGCAAATAGAAAGGTCTAAACTTAACCATGAGATACTCATGGTTAGCTGAGCAGTGACTCTCGGTGATGGTGGTGTCTGTGCACCACGTTTTGTTAACATAAATGCACAAAACTCAACCTCGGGTCTTACTGCAGTCATCAGCTGTTCTGTCCGCATGGAGGAGGCAGCGTCCAGCTAGCTCGATAGCGCTGTTGGGTATTCCGCTATTAAGCCAAGTTTCTGTGAAAATCATGATGTTGCAGTCCATAATCATTCTGTGTGTGGAAATCCGCAGCCGCAGTTCATCCATTTTGTTCACCAGTGAGCGAACATTGGCTAGGAAAAGGCTTGGAAGAGCGAGTTGATGTGGAGTTAGCTTTAGTCTCGCTGGAATTCCACTGCGTGACCCCCTGCAGCGTTGTTTGAGTGTCCGTCTGAAGAGCCCTTCAGTCGGTGTGGGGATGTTCGGAGGACCCGTTGGTTTAGAGATCTCTGGAATTACGCTAATAACGGTGTCAGAATTGCAGGAACCGATGTTCAAGTTTTCCTGTCGGGGTGTACGATATGTATGCTAAACTGTTTTTACCAAAAATACTTGAGATAAACAAGCATATTACCACTAATTTGTAGAATCTGGAGAGACACTGAGCATCGCGATGCATTCGCATTATCGAAATGTGTAATGAAGCCCCTAAAACATTGCTATGGTCACATAAATTTCATGAGACCAGGATGGTTCAATTTTAAAGTTTAGATAGGAGTTCTGTTATAGAGTTAAGATAGGACTTCTAATAAATAGTTAAGATGGCCGTTCTGATATAGAGGTTTATTGAAGAATTTAAATTCTAACAGCATTTCCTGTAGATAGGCATTCTAAAATGGAGTTTATATTGGAGTTCTTTACATTGGAGCTTCCATCAGCAAAGATGGCAGCATCTAGCTTCTGGGTGGTTGCTAGGGCATTGTTAGAGGTTGTGTGTTCGCCTGTGGAGGACCTCTAGTCCACTCTCTAAGTAGATATACACAGGTAGGTTCAGAGACAGTGATTCAGTATACCTTATGTGAATAAGATATGTGAGCCCTTCACAATGTTAAAAAGAAAAAGTGATAAAAAGTGTGATAGATTTTTTTGTGACTGGACAAACCTTTCCATGAACCTTATTATTTAAGTTAATTATTGAAACATTCCAAAATTCTATATGGATCACAAATTCAGACATAATAGCTCACATACGTAGCACACTCAACATACGTGTGTGTGTATGTGTGTGTGTGTGTGTGTGTGTGTGTGTCACTCGATGTTACATAATAGTAAATGCACAAATATTCAGTGTCTGTCAGCTCTAATTCAGTGGCATCTATCAAGCTATCTGCAATCATAAATGTCTTTTTGGGCTGTAAAAGACTGCATGCATTTGCAGAGGTTATCTCTGTAGTAACTTCATGTTCTGATGCTGTTTTCCACTGAGCATATTTATAGAATTTCACACAAATGTTTTGCTCAGATGTGTTAAAATGACATTAGACCTAAATGCTTTATAATGATGTTGTGGTGCTTAAAAGGCTGATAGTATACAGTAAATACCTTACCATAATAATAATAATAATAATAATAATCATGATAATAATAATAATAATATAAATAATAACAATAATATTAATAATGTAATAATAAGCTATAAAATATCAACCTCGAGAAATTGGGATGACTTGAACACAGACCAGTGACACCCACATCCACCAACACTTGTATAAAACTAGGTTAGAGTGACAATTTGACTCATTTATAATCATCTGGCTGTATTTAAAGGTAAGACTCAAACGATATCTGAATATAATTGTGAAACTCTAAATATAAACCATATTATAATATCATTATTTTATCAGATTTGACACCAATAATGACTTTGACATAATAGCTCTTTTTAATTTTACAGACAATGGGGCAGATGCGGGCTCACCTTATTGTTTTCTGGGCAAGCCATTTGTTTCTCCTGACAGTTTGTGGAGAGGATGAATTAGGCACATCAAAAGAGTGTGAAGATGCTCCATTTGTTCCAGGACACAATCTTGCTGGAGAGGGATTTGATGTTGTGACCATGGAGCGAAAAGGTTCTTACGTGATCAACACAGAAAAATGGGATCTGGGAAATGGCACTTGTAAATTGCGCAAGAACCCGTACTTGAAGGGAATAAAACAGAAGTTACCAGCTGCTGTTGTGTTCTGGAGGTCTTTACCAAAGTGTTCAATGAAAGTCTCCAGTAAGATCTTTGAATCAAGTGAATCACTGGTCAATGATTCATCATCAGCTCTCTCGGTCAGCTGGAAAGTTGGTTTAGATGTGAAGGCTGCTGGAGCTGCAGTTGGAAGCACCCATTCCAGGGAAGCAAAATTTGCAATGACAAAATCAAAAGAAGACAAATACAGTTTCACCAAACATGAAGTTGGATGTAACTTTTACAGGTGAGAGAGCTGAGGTCTTGTTTCTCACTAATAAATGTATAATGGCAATGAAATGAAAAACTTTATTTGTAAATTAGGATCTCTCTGATTTCTTTCATCTCACTGAATGCAAACATGTTTGCTGTTTCTTTGCAGATATGGTTTATCTCAAAATCCACCTCTTCATCACGAGTTTCTTGAAGCAGTCAAATCACTCCCTTCATCTTACGATCCAAACACTTACCGCAGCCTGATCAACACATATGGCACTCACTATGTTGCACGTGTCATGTTAGGGGGGAAAATGAAAGCCATAACAGCCATTAAATCCTGTCAGGCAACAATTAGTGGGCTTACAGACACTGCAGTGAAAGACTGTTTGGACGTGGAAGCCTCGGGTTCTTACTCCGGAGTAACTGTGAAGGCAGAGACACATTTTTGTCAAGAAAAGAAAAAGAAAATGGGCAGCAATGAAAAGTTTAGCAGCATGTTTACCGAACGTCAGACAGAGATTATTGGAGGGAACATAAATGGAGAAGATCTGCTTTTTTCTGGTTCATCACACCCAAATTCCCTTAAAACCTGGCTTGAGTCTTTGAAGACCATTCCCGACATAGTGCACTACTCTCTCAAACCCCTCCACTTTTTGCTCAGTGGTAAAAACCCTGCCCGGAAAGGACTTAAGAAAGCTGTGGAAGAATACATAATAGAAAATGCCCTTATGAAGGTTTGCTCAGAATCTTGCCAGATTGGCAGGAAATGCAGTGCAAGAGACCGATGTGCTTGTGTTTGTGATAGTAGTGATATTATAAAGTCTAACTGCTGTCCAACTGCAAAAGGACTTGCAACCCTGAAAGTCTACAGACTCTGGGCTAAAGATCTATATGGAGATGTTGGTTCTCAAACAGATGGTGTTGTATCAGTCAAATTTGGCACACAGGAAAAGCGCACTCAGATTATTGATGATGATGACAATCCACATTGGCCTGAAACATTTGTGTTTGGTCCTATTAAGATCACCATGGCAAATAAACTAACATTCGAAGTATATGATGCAGACAGCTACTGGAACAGTGATATACTTGGTACTTGCTCTTTTGACCTTAGAAGTGGAGTTGTGACAGAAGCCTGTGTCTTTAAATATGGCACCTTCTTTTTTACCTATGAAGTGAAATGTGCTCCCAGTCTAGAGGGCCCTCAGTGTAATGAATACAAGGGTTCTCCAATGGCTGCGCCTCTTGCTGACATTTACAGCTCAAGAAATGGTATTCTGGTTAAAGATCTGTGGAGGCTTGAATTAGCTCAAAATAACTCAAACAAGCTAAGCTTCAAGAGCACTGATGGAAAGCAGGCGGAGCTGTGAATTGCATTTGCAATTGTGATCAGACATGAAAGCATAAAAAAATAAGATAATGTCACAAAATAGAGTGGTTTAGTTGCATTTTCATTCTTCATTCATTTCTGTGTTTGTGAACATCCAAAACATTTGCTTTCTTTACCTTTTTTGTATGTGCTTCATATTTAGATTTTATTAAAGCATTCATAAAGACAGACCTGTGTGATCTATTTAATTTTTGGAAAGTGAAACTTATTGAATCAATAAAAGCATCTACGCACTAATTTACAAGAACAGTCCTCCTATAGGTTCATAGGGTTAAATGCCACGAAGGCTGTTGTCCTACCACTGCCAGTGCTCATGACAATGGAGGTTGTTTCTGTCCCTGCCTGCGTTCACTGCCATGAAGGCTGTTCCCCTGCCACTGCCAGTACCCACGTCCACGGATGCTGTTTCCCGCTCACTGCCAGCACTCACAGCCATGGAGGCTATTCCCCCATTTAATATAAAGTGATAAAATACAATGGTTTAGTTGCATTTTCAACAGATAGCAAAACCAGCTAAACGTTTTTTTTTTTTGTTTTTGGGATTCTCACTTAGAACATCCAAAACATTTGCTTTCAAAAACATATTTTTTGTATGTGCTTCATATTTTGATTTTATTAAAGTATTCATAAAGACAGACCTGTGTGATCTCTTTAATTTTGGAAAGTGTTTATATTGGAGTTCTTTACATTGGAGCTTCCATCAGCAAAGATGGCAGCATCTAGCTTCTGGGTGGTTGCTAGGGCATTGTTAGAGGTTGTGTGTTCGCCTGTGGAGGACCTCTAGTCCACTCTCTAAGTAGATATACACAGGTAGGTTCAGAGACAGTGATTCAGTATACCTTATGTGAATAAGATATGTGAGCCCTTCACAATGTTAAAAAGAAAAAGTGATATAAAGTGTGATAGACTGTTTTGTGACTGGACAAACCTTTCCATGAAACTTATTATTTAAGTTAATTATTGAAACATTCCAAAATTCTATATGGATCACAAATTCAGACATAATAGCTCACATACGTAGCACACTCAACATACGTGTGTGTGTATGTGTGTGTGTGTGTGTGTGTCACTCGATGTTACATAATAGTAAATGCACAAATATTCAGTGTCTGTCAGCTCTAATTCAGTGGCATCTATCAAGCTATCTGCAATCATAAATGTCTTTTTGGGCTGTAAAAGACTGCATGCATTTGCAGAGGTTATCTCTGTAGTAACTTCATGTTCTGATGCTGTTTTCCACTGAGCATATTTATAGAATTTCACACAAATGTTTTGCTCAGATGTGTTAAAATGACATTAGACCTAAATGCTTTATAATGATGTTGTGGTGCTTAAAAGGCTGATAGTATACAGTGAATACCTTACCATAATAATAATAATAATAATAATAATCATGATAATAATAATAATAATATAAATAATAACAATAATATTAATAATGTAATAATAAGCTATAAAATATCAACCTCGAGAAATTGGGATGACTTGAACACAGACCAGTGACACCCACATCCACCAACACTTGTATAAAACTAGGTTAGAGTGACAATTTGACTCATTTATAATCATCTGGCTGTATTTAAAGGTAAGACTCAAATGATTTCTGAATATAATTGTGAAACTCTAAATATAAACCATATTATAATATCATTATTTTATCAGATTTGACACCAATAATGACTTTGACATAATAGCTCTTTTAAATTTACAGACAATGGGGCAGATGCGGGCTCACCTTATTGTTTTCTGGGCAAGCCATTTGTTTCTCCTGACAGTTTGTGGAGAGGATGAATTAGGCACATCAAAAGAGTGTGAAGATGCTCCATTTGTTCCAGGACACAATCTTGCTGGAGAGGGATTTGATGTTGTGACCATGGAGCGAAAAGGTTCTTACGTGATCAATACAGAAAAATGGGATCTGGGAAATGGCACTTGTAAATTGCGCAAGAACCCGTACTTGAAGAGAATAAAACAGAAGTTACCAGCTGCTGTTGTGTTCTGGAGGTCTTTGCCAAAGTGTTCAATGAAAGTCTCCAGTAAGATCTTTGAATCAAGTGAATCACTGGTCAATGATTCATCATCAGCTCTCTCGGTCAGCTGGAAAGTTGGTTTAGATGTGAAGGCTGCTGGAGCTGCAGTTGGAAGCACCCATTCCAGGGAAGCAAAATTTGCAATGACAAAATCAAAAGAAGACAAATACAGTTTCACCAAACATGAAGTTGGATGTAACTTTTACAGGCGAGAGAGCTGAGGTCTTGTTTCTCACTAATAAATGTATAATGACAATGAAATGAAAAACTTTATTTGTAAATTAGGATCTCTCTGATTTCTTTCATCTCACTGAATGCAAACATGTTTGCTGTTTCTTTGCAGATATGGTTTATCTCAAAATCCACCTCTTCATCACGAGTTTCTTGAAGCAGTCAAATCACTCCCTTCATCTTACGATCCAAACGCTTACCGCAGCCTGATCAACACATATGGCACTCACTATGTTGCACGTGTCATGTTAGGGGGGAAAATGAAAGCCATAACAGCCATTAAATCCTGTCAGGCAACAATTAGTGGGCTTACAGACACTGCAGTGAAAGACTGTTTGGACGTGGAAGCCTCGGGTTCTTACTCCGGAGTAACTGTGAAGGCAGAGACACATTTTTGTCAAGAAAAGAAAAAGAAAATGGGCAGCAATGAAAAGTTTAGCAGCATGTTTACCGAACGTCAGACAGAGATTATTGGAGGGAACATAAATGGAGAAGATCTGCTTTTTTCTGGTTCATCACACCCAAATTCCCTTAAAACCTGGCTTGAGTCTTTGAAGACCATTCCCGACATAGTGCACTACTCTCTCAAACCCCTCCACTTTTTGCTCAGTGGTGAAAACCCTGCCCAGAAAGGACTTAAGAAAGCTGTGGAAGAATACATAATAGAAAATGCCCTTATGAAGGTTTGCTCAGAATCTTGCCAGATTGGCAGGAAATGCAGTGCAAGAGACCGATGTGCTTGTGTTTGTGATAGTAGTGATATTATAAAGTCTAACTGCTGTCCAACTGCAAAAGGACTTGCAACCCTGAATGTCTACAGACTCTGGGCTAAAGATCTATATGGAGATGTAGGTTCTCAAACAGATGGTGTTGTATTAGTCAAATTTGGCACACAGGAAAAGCGCACTCAGATTATTGATGATGATGACAATCCACATTGGCCTGAAACATTTGTGTTTGGTCCTATTAAGATCACCATGGCTAATAAACTAACATTCGAAGTATATGATGCAGACAGCTACTGGAACAGTGATATACTTGGTACTTGCTCTTTTGACCTTAGAAGTGGAGTTGTGACAGAAGCCGGTGTCTTTAAATATGGCACCTTCTTTTTTACCTATGAAGTGAAATGTGCTCCCAGTCTAGAGGGCCCTCAGTGTAATGAATACAAGGGTTTTCCAATGGCTGCGCCTCTTGCTGACATTTACAGCTCAAGAAATGGTATTCTGGTTAAAGATCTGTGGAGGCTTGAATTAGCTCAAAATAACTCAAACAAGCTAAGCTTCAAGAGCACTGATGGAAAGCAGGCGGAGCTGTGAATTGCATTTGCAATTGTGATCAGACATGAAAGCATAAAAAAATAAGATAATGTCACAAAATAGAGTGGTTTAGTTGCATTTTCATTCTTCATTCATTTCTGTGTTTGTGAACATCCAAAACATTTGCTTTCTTTACCTTTTTTGTATGTGCTTCATATTTAGATTTTATTAAAGCATTCATAAAGACAGACCTGTGTGATCTATTTAATTTTTGGAAAGTGAAACTTATTGAATCAATAAAAGCATCTACGTACTAATTTACAAGAACAGTCCTCCTATAGGTTCATAGGGTTAAATGCCACGAAGGCTGTTGTCCTACCACTGCCAGTGCTCATGACAATGGAGGTTGTTTCTGTCCCTGCCTGTGTTCACTGCCATGAAGGCTGTTCCCCTGCCACTGCCAGTACCCACGTCCACGGATGCTGTTTCCCGCTCACTGCCAGCACTCACAGCCATGGAGGCTATTCCCCCATTTAATATAAAGTGATAAAATACAATGGTTTAGTTGCATTTTCAACAGATAGCAAAACCTGCTAAACGTTTTTTGTTTTGTTTTTGGGATTCTCACTTAGAACATCCAAAACATTTGCTTTCAAAAACATATTTTTTGTATGTGCTTCATATTTTGATTTTATTAAAGTATTCATAAAGACAGACCTGTGTGATCTCTTTAATTTTGGAAAGTGTTTATATTGGAGTTCTTTACATTGGAGCTTCCATCAGCAAAGATGGCAGCATCTAGCTTCTGGGTGGTTGCTAGGGCATTGTTAGAGGTTGTGTGTTCGCCTGTGGAGGACCTCTAGTTCACTCTCTAAGTAGATATACACAGGTAGGTTCAGAGACAGTGACTCAGTATACCTTATGTGAATAAGATATGTGAGCCCTTCACAATGTTAAAAAGAAAAAGTGATATAAAGTGTGATAGATTTTTTTGTGACTGGACAAACCTTTCCATGAAACTTATTATTTAAGTTAATTATTGAAACATTCCAAAATTCTATATGGATCACAAATTCAGACATAATAGCTCACATACGTAGCACACTCAACATACGTGTGTGTGTATGTGTGTGTGTGTGTGTGTGTGTCACTCGATGTTACATAATAGTAAATGCACAAATATTCAGTGTCTGTCAGCTCTAATTCAGTGGCATCTATCAAGCTATCTGCAATCATAAATGTCTTTTTGGGCTGTAAAAGACTGCATGCATTTGCAGAGGTTATCTCTGTAGTAACTTCATGTTCTGATGCTGTTTTCCACTGAGCATATTTATAGAATTTCACACAAATGTTTTGCTCAGATGTGTTAAAATGACATTAGACCTAAATGCTTTATAATGATGTTGTGGTGCTTAAAAGGCTGATAGTATACAGTGAATACCTTACCATAATAATAATAATAATAATAATAATAATAATAATCATGATAATAATAATAATAATATAAATAATAACAATAATATTAATAATGTAATAATAAGCTATAAAATATCAACCTCGAGAAATTGGGATGACTTGAACACAGACCAGTGACACCCACATCCACCAACACTTGTATAAAACTAGGTTAGAGTGACAATTTGACTCATTTATAATCATCTGGCTGTATTTAAAGGTAAGACTCAAACGATATCTGAATATAATTGTGAAACTCTAAATATAAACCATATTATAATATCATTATTTTATCAGATTTGACACCAATAATGACTTTGACATAATAGCTCTTTTAATTTTACAGACAATGGGGCAGATGCTGGGCTCACCTTATTGTTTTCTGGGCAAGCCATTTGTTTCTCCTGACAGTTTGTGGAGAGGATGAATTAGGCACATCAAAAGAGTGTGAAGATGCTCCATTTGTTCCAGGACACAATCTTGCTGGAGAGGGATTTGATGTTGTGACCATGGAGCTGAAAAGGTTCTTACGTGATCAACACAGAAAAATGGGATCTGGGAAATGGCACTTGTAAATTGCGCAAGAACCCGTACTTGAAGGGAATAAAACAGAAGTTACCAGCTGCTGTTGTGTTCTGGAGGTCTTTACCAAAGTGTTCAATGAAAGTCTCCAGTAAGATCTTTGAATCAAGTGAATCACTGGTCAATGATTCATCATCAGCTCTCTCGGTCAGCTGGAAAGTTGGTTTAGATGTGAAGGCTGCTGGAGCTGCAGTTGGAAGCACCCATTCCAGGGAAGCAAAATTTGCAATGACAAAATCAAAAGAAGACAAATACAGTTTCACCAAACATGAAGTTGGATGTAACTTTTACAGGTGAGAGAGCTGAGGTCTTGTTTCTCACTAATACATTTATAATGACAATGAAATGAAAAACTTTATTTGTAAATTAGGATCTCTCTGATTTCTTTCATCTCACTGAATGCAAACATGTTTGCTGTTTCTTTGCAGATATGGTTTATCTCAAAATCCACCTCTTCATCACGAGTTTCTTGAAGCAGTCAAATCACTCCCTTCATCTTACGATCCAAACGCTTACCGCAGCCTGATCAACACATATGGCACTCACTATGTTGCACGTGTCATGTTAGGGGAAAATGAAAGCCATAACAGCCATTAAATCCTGTCAGGCAACAATTAGTGGGCTTACAGACACTGCAGTGAAAGACTGTTTGGACGTGGAAGCCTCGGGTTCTTACTCCGGAGTAACTGTGAAGGCAGAGACACATTTTTGTCAAGAAAAGAAAAAGAAAATGGGCAGCAATGAAAAGTTTAGCAGCATGTTTACCGAACGTCAGACAGAGATTATTGGAGGGAACATAAATGGAGAAGATCTGCTTTTTCTGGTTCATCACACCCAAATTCCCTTAAAACCTGGCTTGAGTCTTTGAAGACCATTCCCGACATAGTGCACTACTCTCTCAAACCCCTCCACTTTTTGCTCAGTGGTAAAAACCCTGCCCGGAAAGGACTTAAGAAAGCTGTGGAAGAATACATAATAGAAAATGCCCTTATGAAGGTTTGCTCAGAATCTTGCCAGATTGGCAGGAAATGCAGTGCAAGAGACCGATGTGCTTGTGTTTGTGATAGTAGTGATATTATAAAGTCTAACTGCTGTCCAACTGCAAAAGGACTTGCAACCCTGAAAGTCTACAGACTCTGGGCTAAAGATCTATATGGAGATGTAGGTTCTCAAACAGATGGTGTTGTATTAGTCAAATTTGGCACACAGGAAAAGCGCACTCAGATTATTGATGATGATGACAATCCACATTGGCCTGAAACATTTGTGTTTGGTCCTATTAAGATCACCATGGCAAATAAACTAACATTCAAAGTATATGATGCAGACAGCTACTGGAACAGTGATATACTTGGTACTTGCTCTTTTGACCTTAGAAGTGGAGTTGTGACAGAAGCCTGTGTCTTTAAATATGGCACCTTCTTTTTACCTATGAAGTGAAATGTGCTCCCAGTCTAGAGGGCCCTCAGTGTAATGAATACAAGGGTTCTCCAATGGCTGCGCCTCTTGCTGACATTTACAGCTCAAGAAATGGTATTCTGGTTAAAGATCTGTGGAGGCTTGAATTAGCTCAAAATAACTCAAACAAGCTAAGCTTCAAGAGCACTGATGGAAAGCAGGCGGAGCTGTGAATTGCATTTGCAATTGTGATCAGACATGAAAGCATAAAAAAATAAGATAATGTCACAAAATAGAGTGGTTTAGTTGCATTTTCATTCTTCATTCATTTCTGTGTTTGTGAACATCCAAAACATTTGCTTTCTTTACCTTTTTTGTATGTGCTTCATATTTAGATTTTATTAAAGCATTCATAAAGACAGACCTGTGTGATCTATTTAATTTTTGGAAAGTGAATCTTATTGAATCAATAAAAGCATCTACGCACTAATTTACAAGAACAGTCCTCCTATAGGTTCATAGGGTTAAATGCCATGAAGGCTGTTGTCCTACCACTGCCAGTGCTCATGACAATGGAGGTTGTTTCTTTCCCTGCCTGTGTTCACTGCCATGAAGGCTGTTCCCCTGCCACTGCCAGTACCCACGTCCACGGATGCTGTTTCCCGCTCACTGCCAGCACTCACAGCCATGGAGGCTATTCCCCCATTTAATATAAAGTGATAAAATACAATGGTTTAGTTGCATTTTCAACAGATAGCAAAACCTGCTAAACATTTTTTTTTGTTTTTGGGATTCTCACTTAGAACATCCAAAACATTTGCTTTCAAAAACATATTTTTTGTATGTGCTTCATATTTTGATTTTATTAAAGTATTCATAAAGACAGACCTGTGTGATCTCTTTAATTTTGGAAAGTGAAACTTACTGAATCAATAAAAGCATCTATGCACAAGAAAAGTCCTCCTATAAGTTCAAAGGTTAAATGCCCTTTTTTTATTATGTTATCGTCTAGGTTAAGGATGTAACCTCCATTCCCTGATGGAGGGAACGAGACGTTGTGTCGGAGAAGCGACACTAGGGGTCTCTCTTGAGCGCCAAATATGCCTCTGGTTTATGAAAAATGTCCAATGAGAAGTGTGCAGACAGTATTTGCATACCCTGCCCCCGGACATATGGGTATAAAGGCGAGGAAATACGCCAAGTTCATTCAGGATTTTTCTGAGGAGCCAGAAATGTTCCGGCCACTACAGTGGCTCGGCTCAGCTACGTGGCCAGGAGGACAAAACGTCTCGTTCCCTCCATCAGGGAACAGAGTTTACATCCATAACCTAGACGTTCCCCATCTGTTGCTCTCTCAACGTTGTGCCAGAGAAGCGACACTAGGGGTCCAATTTAAATCACGCCATGCGCTGAGCCGTGTACGTGTTCTGCTGACACAGGAGCGGGCAGGTATTTTACATGCAAAGGCAACCAGCTCTGTCAGACTGCACATACCCTTCCCCAATGCCCCAAAAAAGTCATCAGAATCCTTCTGGTTACCCTAGACAGGGGAACAAGGTGACGCATGCCAACCTGGGAACGGGCCGAGCCTGGCTGGGCCTCTTTTCTCTCTATGTTTCTCAGCATAGAGCAAGAAACGGCCGGGGCCTTTACACGCATTGAGGGAAAAAAGACCCTGCGGAGACCACACCTGCCCGCAGGGGAGGTAAGAGTGGTGAATACATCACATGGGTTTTTAGTCGACATTTGGAAAGTGGCACAATGGTAGATCCAGCCTCAAGGAGGGGGGAGTTGCTACAACACGGCGACCGGAGGGCAGCTGGGACTGCCTAAGGGAGACGCAGGTCCACTTTTGTACACACAGGGGGAGTCCACGTAGGAATCCTGCCCTTTGGAGCACCTATTCCAGTACAGGGCTAAGGGAAAGGGCGATAGGTGCAAGCGATCCACCCGGCCAGTCCATCAGCGTGTTACTGAGTTCTACATGCTCGGACCTGAAAAAACACTGGACGATACTGACTCAACCCTGAGATTGAAAAATCTCCCAAGGGTATTAGGTGTTGCCCAACCAGCTGCTCTACATATGTCGGCTAGGGAGGTGCCCCTGGCCGGTGCCCAAGAGGATGCAACACTCCTTGTTGAGCGTGCTCGGACCCGCAAAAGGGGGGGGCACGGCCTGGTTTTGATAGGCCAATGAAATGGCATCCACGACCCAGTGGGAAAGCCTCTGTTTGGAGACAGCGTCTCAGGCTCTAGTGCTGAGAAAAGACTCGAAGCACTTACCTTGCTCCGCACACCCGGCAGGGGGTGGGTTAGTGACTGAGGAGGATGTCCTGTAGCGGCGTCCTCTGGACTCGTCAGAACCAGCTGGCCGGGGAACAGTCGTGGGGCTAAGTGCGGAGGGTCCACATCCAGCGTGCCGGGACTGTTGAGGTGTGGCCGTGAGAACAGCATTTGCGGGCCAGGTGACCCAGAAAGAGGAAATTGCTCTATTAGTGGAAAAACGTGCAAAACTACCTTTAACTGAAGGTTCTCTTCCCGGCCCTCCACCGGGGGACGGAGTGGTCTGTTTACCAACTCCGGAGCAAACGTCTCGATCTCTGGGTCGTCCATCTCTGGAACGCTTGGGAGCCTTCCGGGTCCTCGAAGGGGTCAGTGAGATGGGCTGGCGTGCACTTCCTGCGGGGTGCTCGACGCTGGGGCTGAGAGCTGGGCCCGATCTTGGTTGAGGCTTAACAGCACATTTTTAATTTTTTTTTACTACCTTTAACTGAAGGTTCTCTTCCCGGCCCTCCACCGGGGGACGGAGTGGTCTGTTTACCAACTCCGGAGCAAACGTCTCGATCTCTGGGTCGTCCATCTCTGGAACGCTTGGGAGCCTTCCGGGTCCTCGAAGGGGTCAGTGAGATGGGCTGGCGTGCACTTCCTGCGGGGTGCTCGACGCTGGGGCTGAGAGCTGGGCCCAATCTTGGTTGAGGCTTAACAGCACATTTTTAATTTTTTTTTAAGCCGCAGGAGGACACCCTTGGCAGGCAGATGGGGCATAGCCCATGGCGGCATGTTTGTGGCGGGGCAGGATGTGTGAAATGGCCTCCATCTGCTTCTTCACCGCTGAGGACTGCTGGGCGGAGTCGTCAACGGTGCCGCCGAATGGACGGAGCTGGGAGACAGGCCGTTCGAGAAAGCGTGCTTTGTCTACCTCCTGTATTTCCACCAGGTCCAGTCCATAGATTGCATTTCTGGACCACAGGGGTGGCCATTGCCCCCATTCGAGTGCCGGCGCTTCTGACCTTCATGGCCCGGGGGGCGTGATCAGTCATTAAGCGCAGATACTGCAGCACATCAAGAACAGGACTACCCAAGTGCAAGTTTGAAGTGCCTTGAACTGGTGTTGGTTGCAGGAGGGGCCGTGGCATGCAGGGTGGAAGTGGTCTGGGACCGCTCCACCATCAAGGGTAGTGAGAGCGGAAGAGCGAGGAAGCCGGTTCCGGGCAGTAAAAGGTGCCCTTTTACGGCTTACTCAACTCATCATGCACGTCCGGGAAGAAGGGAACCGTGGGGGTCGAGGCTGTGAGCGGCGCACATGACCGCGGGACCAATCAAGTAGCCGTGGGGGGGGACGGGATTATCTGGGCCAGCCTTATGCTCGCGGTACCCGGGAAAGCATAGCGGACTTCTGTACATCAGGCTCAGACTGGGCGTGCAGACCCGAAGGTGGCGGCCCAGACGACTCATCACCATCAGACGCCAAAATAACGTTCTCCGATGCAGTGGCGATGTCGTCATCCAATTCTGGGAGATCAAGGGACCAGCAGGCCGGCCGCGAAGCGGACCGCACTCATCCCGAGCTCGGACAGAAGCAAGCAAACGTGCCGGGGAGGTGGGTGGTTCGAGGAGATTTACCCGGCGAACGGAGCCCGTCATTATCCCCAAATCGCCTCCATTGCCTGCGGTGCCTGCCTCAATCCCGTAGGGTGCGGCTGAAGTGGCTCTCTCTCATGACAAAAGAAAGCTGCGACCGCAATGCTGCCACGGCTATGTTCTCGCACTGAGAACATAAACCACTGGAGAGAAATCGCTCATCCCGAGCTCGGACAGAATCCAGTAAGCATGCCGGGGAGGCAGGTGGTTCGAGGGGATTTACCTGGTGAACAGAGCCCGTCATTGTCCCCAAATTGGGGAGCTGATGGGCTGCCATGCCTTGTGTTTACAGCTACAAATGTGGCCTAAGATGCTTACATAAAATACAGCCTTTTGCAACATGCTGAACAATACACTGCAGCCTCCAGGTGAAAGTGAAGTAAATAAGACAGAAATATATTCCAAAATGTTATATAACAAATCTTCAAAGTTATAAAAATAATACTGTACCATATTATAACAACAAACTCAACAACAATAAATAATTGTTGGGTTATAATAAAATAACAACTGAATTCCAAAATGTTAGTAAGTGAAATAGTAGGTTTTGCGCAACCTCGTCATAAAAAAAAAAATTGTGTTTTGTAAAAATACATGTATTGCTTTTTTATAAATGTCTTGTGGAAAAACTGGAAAACATGTATTATCTTTAACTAGATTTTAGTTTCATAAAACATTTTGAATGTACTTGGATACAATGGCTGATAGGATGAATTTAAAATTATAAATTAAAATTCATTTTATGTAATTGTTTTAAGCAAAATATTTCTAAATTGGGGATCCGGGTTGTTCGATTGCTTGAGGCCTCAGAAATCGCAAGCATGCCCCTGTGCACATCGACATAGTATTCCTTCATCCAGCTAGTGGGGGAGATGTGGATCATCGCTTGCTTCATCTCTCTCAAGGTACCCGGAGTGCAGCAGAGTTTGCCATCAAGTTTTGCACCCTTGCCACAGAGAGTGGATGGAACCAACGAGCCTTGAGAGCCACCTTTCATCATGCCTTGTCTCCTGAGCTCAAGGACGAGTTGGCATTCCGGGACCCCATGCCTGATTTCAAGTTCCTCATTGACGTAGCCATCCGGGTAGACCATCGCCTCAGAGAACACCAACGGGAGTTACAGCAGGAGGCCAGATTGCTGGATCCATGCCACTCTTACCCACGGCACTCAACATCATCAAGTTTGTGCCTTTGTAGACTCTGGGGCCGCCGGGAGTTTTATGGATTTTGAGTTGGCCAAGATACCATCAATTCAGCCTGCTACCCTGCAAGAACCCCTTAACATTACAGCAGTTGATGGCAGCCCCCTGGGTTCCGGGACAAGTTTATCAATGTACCCCACCTCTCCAGCTAAGGGTGGGGCACCACCAGGAACTAATACAGTTCCTCTTGATTCACTCTCCTAAGCTCCCTCTAATTCTTGGCTTCCCATAGCTAACCGCTCACAACTCACACATTGACTGGTCCCGAGGTGTTGTTAGAACCTGGGGAACCAACTGCCGTGTCTCAGACGTTGCCTTCTGCTGTACTCCCAACCCGCTAAGATCATTCCTGGAACTTTCGCCCGATGTCTCCAGGCGGAGTTGTACCTCCTTAATATTATTAACTCCTCGCTATCCTTAGGACATGTCCCAAGTAACTTTAAAATGGCAGTTATCAAACCACTTATTAACTCTTTCCCCGCCAAACACGGAATTTTCCGGGTTTTATGAAAAAACGCTTCCCCGCCAAACATGGAATTTTCCGGGTATCTGTGTTTTAGGTGGTATACGGTAAGGAAGACCCGCACGCATGTTTTGAAAGAGTACGCAACTCTTTGATCAAAGAAACAGACTGTGATCGTCTCAAACGTGAAGTGGAACACCATACTAATACTAAAGCACTTGTTTATAAAAATGCCTTTTTCTCAGCTTTTTGTCCGAAATGTTGTTTTTGACAAAACCTACCTCTGTACAAGTGGCAATAAAAAAAGAACAAATGAAGATAAAATAAAATAGTTTTTTTTTTTGCCTAAAAGCAGAGGCTCAGATCTTTATTTTGATATATAGCATCTTCATATATTCATGGAAGAAAATATTCTGCGGGCCATTAAATTTAGAGAAAATCGTCAAAAACCCTGGCGGTGGCTGGCAACTTTTTTTAAAAAACGCTGGCAGGGAAAGAGTTAAGAAGCCACAACTTGATCCTGGAGAACTGGCTAATTATAGACCAAATCTCCTGTTTATTTCGAAAATACTGGAAAAGGTAGCATCCTCCCAACTATGTTTATTTCTAGAGAGAAATAGTATATATGAACAATTTAAGTCCGGATTTAGGCCCCATCACAGTACAGAGACTG
Source organism: Xyrauchen texanus (assembly GCF_025860055.1). Taxonomy (NCBI): domain Eukaryota; kingdom Metazoa; phylum Chordata; class Actinopteri; order Cypriniformes; family Catostomidae; genus Xyrauchen; species Xyrauchen texanus. The sequence goes on from NC_068301.1 coordinate 33,014,474, forward strand.
CACTTATCAGAGTAACAAATTACTTGCTCTTATCACCTGATCAAGACTGCATTTCACTTCTAGTACTTTTAGATCTTAGTGCTGCATTTGACACAATAGATCACCACATTCTCTTGAATAGGCTAGAGAATTATTTTGGCATTTGTGGAGTTGCATTTGCATGATTTATTTATCCTATTTAGCAGACTGCTACCACTTTGTCTATGTAAATGAGAAATTGTATAACCAAAAAAAAAGTAAAGTATGGAGTGCCACAGGGATCAGTTTTAGGGCTTCTTCTTTTCTCATTGTATATGCTTCCCCTGGGAGATATTATCAGGAATCGTGGAATAAGTTTCCACTGTTATGCCGATGATACCCAACTTTATATTTCTTCAAAACCTGATGAAATTTCACAATTCTCCAAATTAGCAGAGGGTATCAATGAAATAAAAGATTGGATGGTCAGAAATTTCAGAAAAGAGGTACTAATTATGATGCCAAAAAACGAGTTCATGTCCTCAAGACTAGATTATTGTAATGCATTACTGGGAGGATGTCCAGCAAGATCAATAAATAAACTTCATATGATCATATTAGCCCTATTATATCATCGTTACATTGGCTACCTGTTAAATTTCATATTCATTTTAAAATTCTGTTAACTACATACAAAGCTTTGAATTGTCTAGCTCTGCAGTACTTAAGTGACTATTACCATGCTATATTCCATCTCATTCATTAAGATCGCAAAATTCTGTCCTGTAATAGTTCCAAGAATATCAAAATCCACAAAAGGAGGTAGATTCTTTTCATATTTGGCTCCTAAACTATGGAATAGTCTCCCTAACACTGTTCAAGATGCAGCCACACTCAGTTTAAGTCTAGACTAAAGACTATTTAGCCATGCATACACCTAATTATCATTCAACTCACAATTAGGCTGCTTTAGTTAGGTCTGCCGGAACCAGACACCAGAAACATTGATCATGAGCTATAACTCTGCAATAAATTGAATGGCATCTATGCTAATATTATTCTATTTGTTTCCCTGTCTCAACCTCGGGACTCCTATCCTGAGGTTACCAGAACTGGCTGGATCCAGCTCCATTCCTGCTTCATGTTGGACTCCACTTCGCATTAAGTTATGATGACTAATAGCAGCCGGTGCCAGCCAAACATCACTTCAGTCTATTACGATGGAATTCAAAGGATGAACTGATGCCAACTTAAACCATAAGACATGGGATACTTCATATGCCATTGCCTGAACCTTGGACTTATGATAGACCTCACTGAAATTACCGGCCGGTTGAACTGCGTTGAGCCTGGTTTCTCCCAAGGTTATTTTTCTCCATAAACCAACATCTTATGGAGTTTTGTGTTCCTTGACATAGTCGCTTCAGCTTGCTCACTGGGGTTCTAAATACAATTATTATTTAATTACTTATTTTTAAACACAATTCACAATTGTATTTTATCAAACTACACAATGATGACTCTAATACAGGGGTTCTCAACCTTTTGCAAGTTGGGCCCCCCCCCAAAGCTGGTTCATTGCAGTTGGGGTCCCAGTGCCCCCCGCCCCGCCCCATGCTTTATTGTTATTATTATTATTATTATTATTATTATTATTATTGGCAGTAGCACCAGACTTCTAATGTGAGCTTGCAGGCATTATTATTATGAGTAGTAGTAGGCCTATCATCATTACTAGGCTATTGCTATATAATTATATGAGGTTACATGCTTTATTGTTGTTATTATTATTATTATTATTATTATTATTATCATCATCAGTAGGCCTATTATCATTACTAGGCTATTGCTTAAATTGGGAATTGGCACCAGACCTCTGATATTAATTTATGCTTTATTATTGTTATTATTACTAGGCCTAATAGTAGGCATCATCTGCATTTTTTACAGAAGCTTGCTGTAGGTGATGTTAATGTGAGACCTGAGCCTGCTTTGCCTTGCAAAGATCCTCAATTCTTGGCTCAATGTTTGATAAACATAGCCTCAAATCATCCTCGATTTGTGCATGATTGCGGTATTTCGTTTTGAGTACAGTCATTTTTGAGAATCCTGCCTCACACAAATATGTTGACGCGAAAGGAGAATCTTCAAGGCGACGTCACAGAGTTCAGGGTATTCCTGCATCAATGCTGCCCAGAATGACGAAAGAGTGCAGGAGCTAAAGAGTTCCTTCAGTCTACTGTCACTCTTCAGCTCAATACGCTGTTCCTGCATATCAATTGATAGCTTGTTTGCTGTGCACACAAACGGATCTCGAACCCACGCAAAAGAGCTATAATCCTCTTTAAAGTACGTTGCAAATTGTTTTCTCATTGCTGACAGGTGCTCAGACGCTGATTGAAATAGGGAGGAGAAATCGTGTGATGTGCCTGCATCAGTGATAAAGTCTGCAAGGCTGGGGAACATGTCGCAGTTCCCTCGACTGATGCGGCCATGCCAGAGGTCTAGTTTTTGTGTGAAGGTGTGCACTTTGTCTGCAAGGAGCAAAATATGAGTTTCGCGGCCTTGCAAATACAGGTTGAGGCCATTCAAGCGGTCAAATATATCGACCAAATAGGACAGAGACGCAAGCCACAGAGTGTCATCCAGATGCTTCACCAGATCTGATTTGATTTCTGTCAAAAACCACTTCACCTCCTCTCGCAGCTCATACAACCGCTGTAACACCCGCCCCCTGGAGAGCCAGCGAACTTCAGTGTGCAGAAGCAGCTGTTCGTGCCCTGACCCCATCTCCTGGCAGAGGACCTCAAACCAGCGAGAGTTTAGCGCCCGTGATTTGATGAGATTTATTATTTTCACGGATTGGTTCAGCACGGAGTCAAAGAGAACCGGCATTTTTTTAGCAGCTAGTGCTTCGCGATGGACCATGCAATGTGTCCATTTCACAAGTGGATCTACTTGCTGAACGCGAGCAGCTAGGCCACGCTCACGCCCCGTCATTGCCTGTCCAAAGCCAAACCATTTTCACGGATAAAAATATCAAGGACATTGAAAAATGGCTTCTCCTGTAGTGTGCGACTGAAGAGGCCGGCAAAACAGGACATCCTCCTCAATCGCCTTGTCCCGCAGATACCTGACATAGGTGAGGATCTGTGCCTGCCCAGCAATATCAGTGGATTCGTCCAGCTGCAGCGCGTAGTAAGGAATCTTTTTTACGAACTCTATCAGTTGCTCTCTGATATCATTGGACATGTCTACAATTCTCCTAGCGACTGTGTCATTGGACAGTGGTACTGCACCGAGTTTGGCTGCTGCACTATCGCCTATCAATATTTTGCACGTCTTGCGCTGCCGGCAAAATGAGAGTCTCAGCGATTGTATGCGGTTTACCCAGTTTACCGATCCTTTTGGCCACTACATACGATGCCTCCAAACACTGTTTAGACACAGTGCTGTGCACTGAAATGGTTGCCTGTTGCTGATGGAGGCCATCAAGATTTCTTTTAAAATATTCAGCTGGTTTATTTTTAATGCCAGCATGCTTTGTTTCGAGGTGCCTTTTTAATTTGCAGGGCTTCATACTGTCGTTTGCCAGCACTTCGGCACACACGAAACACTGAGGTCTCAGATCAGCCGTGACTGTAAACCCAAATTGCAGGTATGCTTCATCATACCTTCGAAGCTTTTTTGCAACTGGTGGTGCGTCGGTTGGCTTGTTGGTCCTCACAAGAAATTTCTCCATTTTGATGTGTTTTCAATAAAGTTTAGGCAATAAGTAACTGTGTGTGTGGTGTATGTTGAGAGACGTATCAGGGGCTAATCAGTCGAGACTTAGGCACAATCTTTAATTAAACGAACAAAATAATTATTTTGCAGACAATTCAGATTTTATTTTAATACTTAACGATTGTAGCCTCGTCAGTGTGTGTGTGTGTGTGTCTTAGTCGTGTGGGTAGTTTTAGCTAAGTGTAGCTACTGCCTAGCAGTTAAAAAAAAATACTGGCTAGGGCGGAGATTTGATCTAATCTTAAAAAAGAATGTTTGTGGGTTTAGTCTTTAAAAAGAATGTTGGGGTTTTGTAGTAAAGGCCTATGTAAATCGAGATTGATAAGACTAGCGAGAGCTGGCACAAGCGAACTTGGCAAGAGACTAGATTAGAGTGAATGGAAAGCTATGTCGTGAGTCAATTTAAATGCAGTGATTTATTTTTGTGTGAGAGTGAGTGAACATCTACATTTATACCCCGCTCTGTAAGCCAGGGCGGGAACGGCGGTGGCCATGCGCATGCGCAATTCATTTGCAGCCTGGACGCGGAGGGGTGTGTGTCTCCTCTCTGCTCTGACTGCTGCGCAAGGCTACTGAGAGACTGACCGCCTGTGAGTGCTTTTGGATGGGAGAGGGGCTCATGGCAGCACCCGCTGTTCGTTGAGCACAGTAGGCCTAACTGCAGAGTGATTCGTGCTTTCGAGTCTCCAAACACCACAAAAGTCTCCAAAAACACCAGTAAAAGTCGCTGGATTTGTCGCTTTTGACAAAAAAAAAAAAGCCGCCAGGAGGATGATTTGTTTGTGTTATAATCAGTGCTTGAAGTAGGGGGAAAAGTGGCGGCACTCTCTTTGCATTGGCAAATCATGACATTTTTACAGTGAAAAACAAAACTTTATTTTGCAAAACTTTACAAAACTAGATATTGCTGTTACAACAATGTATTGTTATTTATTTAGCATAGCGCATCTCACAGCAATACTCAATCGTGTTTTGAATGATTCAGTGTTGTGAACGAATCGGTTGAGTCAAAGATTCAATGACCCATTCACAAACATCTATCTCATTCTTGATGAATCGGCCGTTTGAACGAATCGTTTGAATGAACGACTCAATGACTCGCTTAATGATACCGCTTATGCTTATCACCTGCATTTGCACTCACTATCGACAAACCAATCAAATTTGTTCAAAACTTTTTTTTTTAAATCAGTCCAAACACATTAAATTTTTTATTCAGGAGTTATGTATATACAAAACTATAACTTTTTATAACAGTAGTTTAGTGATAAAAAAATGTGCCCAAAAAAAAAAAATTCCATTTTTTTTTCCCTTCCAACGTAGCCTACTCGCACCCCCACCCCCCGGTTGAGAACCACTACTCTAAGACATAGAATCCTTTAATAGAATCCTTTATTTTGGTCACACATTATACACACAGTTTTTTGCATATACGTATAAAGTGAAATGTATTAATTTTCACATATCCCAGCTAAGCTGGGGTCAGAGTGCAGGGTCAGCCATGATACGGCGCACCTGGAGCAGATAGGGTTAAGGGCCTTGCTCAAGGGCCCAACAGTGGCATCCTGGTCGGTAACCCTGAGCCTCAACCACTGAGCCACCACTGCCCCTCATAATAGTCACATAATAGATATTACGGTTTCATTTTCTGTTAATGCATGATTTTCTGTAAATCTGCTTTGAAATGCTGTGTGTTGTGAAAGGTGCTATACAAATAAAAATGGCTTGACTTGACTTTTGAAGTCATACGAGGCCAGAAGTTCAGACTTGCAGGCAGCAACTTCGTTTGTGCCCATTGTGATGGATAATTAACCAATACTCTCCACTGGAAACTTGTTTGTTATTCATTATCGTTTATAGTATATCACATATGAGATTCACTCTAGCTGAGGTAGGCTGTGAAATATTATTTCATTTAAGCAAGGCCCTTTTGACAATCATGATAACTGAGAACTTTCTAAAGCTACAAATTAAGAACATCCATTTGAGGCTTACTGTAGAATTCAGATTGTTGAGCAGGGTGTGATGCTATCAGGAATTACTTTATACTGCCTTACTCTCAAGGACTATTATCTGGAAGCATGTGTTTTGAAAAAACTACAGCAATTATGACATTTTACAGTTAAGTGCATGATGTTGAATGGGCATCCAATCTTTGATCTTTAATTGCTGTATTTATTAGTGCAAATACTCAGTTTAGAAATTAGATTAGCTAACCAAACCCGAGCAAATGTAGGCATATATGCATTCAGTTCTACTCGATGTATCTCTAAATAGACTTCTTTAGCTTCATCCATCACATCTCTATTTTATCTACAATGCATAAAATTTGAACCGACATACATTAATATTATTGCGTGCTCATATGTCTTTTTTTTTTTTACCAAGGTCACCCTTTGTATTAGAACTACAGGATTTCCTGAGTATTTTGTAGTACTGCTATGTTAAGTTCCTGTGGTTTTTATGTTTTGAGCTTTTCACATATCAGTTGAGACTCTTCATTAGCACATAACCTCTACAACAGTTTGTAGATGACAATTTTAAAATATTGTTTTATTGAGAATAAATACAGTGACATGCAAACTGGCAATCATATGAGAGAATCAAATAATAAGACTTGTTCCTGTAGCTATTTGCTTTAGTAATTTCCACATACACACACACACACACACACACACACACACACACACACACACACACACACACACTTGTGCGTGCACACATGATATAAAGCATCTTGGTTACTGACGTAACCTCCGTTCCCTGATGGAGGGAAAGAGACGTTGTGTCGATGTAATTACACTAAGGGTCCATCTTGAGAGCCCAAGACACCTTCAGATCTTTGAGAAAAGGTCAATGAGAATTGGCGAGTAGAATTTGCTTGTCACTTCCCCCGACATACGTGTATAAAAGGTAGCTGGAATGCAGGATTCATTCAGGTTTTGCACTGAGTAGCTGAGACAAGTTCCCGGCCATTACAGCAGTGTAGTACAGCCTGTGGCAAGAGGGACACCACGTCTCATTCCATCCATCAAGGAATGGAGGTTATGTCAGTAACAGAGACATTCTACTTCTGTCACTCATTCGACGTTGTGTCGATGTAGTGACACTAGGTGTCCCTATACGAAATGCCACATGGCTGAACTGTGTTACATGAACTGCCAATGCAGGTGTAGGCAAGCTATTATGAGTGTAGGAACAGATGCACTTTGATTGCTCGTAGCCTCCCCAGATGCCCCAAAAACGTAGTGTAATTCCCAACAACCCAGAAGGGGGGAAGGAGACGTATCTAGTAAGGGAGCAGGCTGTGCCGTTTTCTCTCCACTGAATATAAGATTTGGCTGGGGCCTAAGAATGTTCATAAAATACGCCTGGGAAGGCTTTCTTTTCCTTTCCTATTCTTTCAGGGGAAAAGACCCTGTAGAGACCACACCCTGCCCTTAAGGCAGGTTAGCTGGGTAACCTAGACCTGTGGAGCACTTACCCCAGTACAGGGCACGTTAGCACACGTACTGTTTCCGACTACAAATTCCTCTGCTGAATTCGTGAGCCAGAGGACTAGGATAAAGGACATCCAGGGTTCACAGATCATAAACACGAATGGGAGAGAAGAGTGCATGGCTTCACCTCATGGAGGGGAAAGGCGCTATATGCAAGCGGTACACCTGGCCAGCTGCCCCGCCTTATGAAACTTACCTGTTCGTACCTGAAAGAACACGGGTCAAAAACCAGCTCAACTGGAACCGCTGCTCTGCAAATACCTGCTAGAGAGGTGCCATTAGCCAGTGACCATGAGGATGCCAGACTCCTTGTAGAGTGTGCTCGTATTGCCCGAAGGGTGGGCATGGCCTGGACCTGATAAGTCAGCATGGTGGCGTTCACGACCCAGTGGGCTAGCCTCTGTTCGGAGACAGCGTTCCCTTTAAGCTGTCCGCCAAGGCAGGCAAGGAGCTGCTCAGAGCATCTAGATTTCTGAGTGCAATCCAAATAGATGCACAAAGCATGCACCGGACACAGCAACAAGAAGGCTGGGTCTGCCTTCTCCTGGGGTAGCTTGCTTGCAGGCTCACCAACTGGCCCCCAAATGGGACATGGGAACCTTGGGCATATAGTCCAGTCGGGGTCTCAGGATCACGTGAGAGTTTTCCAGCCCGAACTCCATGCACGTTTTGCTGACAGAGAACACTTGCAGGTCCCCGATCCTCTGATGGAAGAGCATGGTCAGGAGGGTGGTCTTTAATGAGACGTCCTTTAAATCGACTGACTCTAAGGGCTCGAGCTGGGCTCTCCGTAGGCCTAGAAGGACCACAGAGAGGTCCCATGAGAGAAAGAGGCGCAGCCTAGGAGGATTACCTGGTAATTAACCTGCTTACCAAGAGACATACCTTCAAGAGCAATGTGGTTGTGGCAGCGGGGGCATGGTCAAGCGCCCGTCCGGGAGTGGAAAGCAGTAAGGGCGCTTACACCTGAGCTAAATTATGCCTAACACCTGTCTCTAATTCCAGTGAGCACGAGGAGAGCGGCATAAAAAGCAGACACCGAGCCTCCACACTATGGTTTTTTCCATAGGTATTACTGTATACACACAGTAATACCTCAAACGTGAATTTTGAAGCCTTAAATTTAGTTTTTTAAATTCAATACAGCTTCAAAAGTTTGAGGTATTACTGTGTGTATTTATGTTGTAGTCCACGTATTTTCAAGTAATGTTTACCAGAGACCTTATTTTTCTCATATGTAAAAAAAAAAAAAACATAAAAACCCATAGGACAATCTAGGGGAACCCATGGCAAATTATTTTCCAGGTTTTTGGACTACAAGGTGAACAGCTCTATTACAAAAACCCATTGATAAAAATATCAAGGACATTGAAAAATGGCTTCTCCTGTAGTGTGCGACTGAAGAGGCCGGCAAAACAGGACATCCTCCTCAATCGCCTTGTCCCGCAGATACCTGACATAGGTGAGGATCTGTGCCTGCCCAGCAATATCAGTGGATTCGTCCAGCTGCAGCGCGTAGTAAGGAATCTTTTTTACGAACTCTATCAGTTGCTCTCTGATATCATTGGACATGTCTACAATTCTCCTAGCGACTGTGTCATTGGACAGTGGTACTGCACCGAGTTTGGCTGCTGTACTATCGCCTATCAATATTTTGCACGTCTTGCGCTGCCGGCAAAATGAGAGTCTCAGCGATTGTATGCGGTTTACCCAGTTTACCGATCCTTTTGGCCACTACATACGATGCCTCCAAACACTGTTTAGACACAGTGCTGTGCACTGAAATGGTTGCCTGTTGCTGATGGAGGCCATCAAGCTTTCTTTTAAAATATTCAGCTGGTTTATTTTTAATGCCAGCATGCTTTGTTTCGAGGTGCCTTTTTAATTTGCAGGGCTTCATACTGTCGTTTGCCAGCACTTCGGCACACACGAAACACTGAGGTCTCAGATCAGCCGTGACTGTAAACCCAAATTGCAGGTATGCTTCATCATACCTTCGAAGCTTTTTTGCAACTTGTGGTGCGTCGGTTGGCTTGTTGGTCCTCACAAGAAATTTCTCCATTTTGATGTGTTTTCAATAAAGTTTAGGCAATAAGTAACTGTGTGTGTGGTGTATGTTGAGAGACGTATCAGGGGCTAATCAGTCGAGACTTAGGCACAATCTTTAATTAAACGAACAAAATAATTATTTTGCAGACAATTCAGATTTTATTTTAATACTTAACGATTGTAGTCCTCGTCAGTGTGTGTGTGTGTGTGTGTGTGTGTGTGTGTGTGTGTGTCTTAGTCGTGTGGGTAGTTTTAGCTAAGTGTAGCTACTGCCTAGCAGTTAAAAAAAAAATACTGGCTAGGGCGGAGATTTGATCTAATCTTAAAAAAGAATGTTTGTGGGTTTAGTCTTTAAAAAGAATGTTGGGGTTTTGTAGTAAAGGCCTATGTAAATCGAGATTGATAAGACTAGCGAGAGCTGGCACAAGCAAACTTGGCAAGAGACTAGATTAGAGTGAATGGAAAGCTATGTCGTGAGTCAATTTAAATGCAGTGATTTATTTTTGTGTGAGAGTGAGTGAACATCTACATTTATACCCCGCTCTGTAAGCCAGGGCGGGAACGGCGGTGGCCATGCGCATGCGCGATTCATTTGCAGCCTGGACGCGGAGGGGTGTGTGTCTCCTCTCTGCTCTGACTGCTGCGCAAGGCTACTGAGAGACTGACCGCCTGTGAGTGCTTTTGGATGGGAGAGGGGCTCATGGCAGCACCCGCTGTTCGTTGAGCACAGTAGGCCTAACTGCAGAGTGATTCGTGCTTTCGAGTCTCCAAACACCACAAAAGTCTCCAAAAACACCAGTAAAAGTCGCTGGATTTGTCGCTTTTGACAAAAAAATAAAGCCGCCAGGAGGATGATTTGTTTGTGTTATAATCAGTGCTTGAAGTAGGGGGAAAAGTGGCGGCACTCTCTTTGCATTGGCAAATCATGACATTTTTACAGTGAAAAACAAAACTTTATTTTGCAAAACTTTACAAAACTAGATATTGCTGTTACAACAATGTATTGTTATTTATTTAGCATAGCGCATCTCACAGCAATGCAAACTGGCAATCATATGAGAGAATCAAATAATAAGACTTGTTCCTGTAGCTATTTGCTTTAGTAATTTCCACATACACACACACACACACACACACACACACACACACACTTGTGCGTGCACACATGATATAAAGCATCTTGGTTACTGACGTAACCTCCGTTCCCTGATGGAGGGAAAGAGACGTTGTGTCGATGTAATTACACTAAGGGTCCATCTTGAGAGCCCAAGACACCTTCAGATCTTTGAGAAAAGGCCAATGAGAATTGGCGAGTAGAATTTGCTTGTCACTTCCCCCGACATACGTGTATAAAAGGTAGCTGGAATGCAGGATTCATTCAGGTTTTGCACTGAGTAGCTGAGACAAGTTCCCGGCCATTACAGCAGTGTAGTACAGCCTGTGGCAAGAGGGACACCACGTCTCATTCCATCCATCAAGGAATGGAGGTTATGTCAGTAACAGAGACATTCTACTTCTGTCACTCATTCGACGTTGTGTCGATGTAGTGACACTAGGTGTCCCTATACGAAATGCCACATGGCTGAACTGTGTTACATGAACTGCCAATGCAGGTGTAGGCAAGCTATTATGAGTGTAGGAACAGATGCACTTTGATTGCTCGTAGCCTCCCCAGACGCCCCAAAAACGTAGTGTAATTCCCAACAACCCAGAGGGGGGGAAGGAGACGTATCTAGTAAGGGAGCAGGCTGTGCCGTTTTCTCTCCACTGAATATAAGATTTGGCTGGGGCCTAAGAATGTTCATAAAATACGCCTGGGAAGGCTTTCTTTTCCTTTCCTATTCTTTCAGGGGAAAAGACCCTGTACAGACCACACCCTGCCCTTAAGGCAGGTTAGCTGGGTAACCTAGACCTGTGGAGCACTTACCCCAGTACAGGGCACGTTAGCACACGTACTGTTTCCGACTACAAATTCCTCTGCTGAATTCGTGAGCCAGAGGACTAGGATAAAGGACATCCAGGGTTCACAGATCATAAACACGAATGGGAGAGAAGAGTGCATGGCTTCACCTCATGTAGGGGAAAGGCGCTATATGCAAGCGGTACACCTGGCCAGCTGCCCCGCCTTATGAAACTTACCTGTTCGTACCTGAAAGAACACGGGTCAAAAACCAGCTCAACTGGAACCGCTGCTCTGCAAATACCTGCTAGAGAGGTGCCATTAGCCAGTGACCATGAGGATGCCAGACTCCTTGTAGAGTGTGCTCAGATGTGCTCGAAGGGTGGGCATGGCCTGGACCTGATAAGTCAGCATGGTGGCGTTCACGACCCAGTGGGCTAGCCTCTGTTCGGAGACAGCGTTCCCTTTAAGCTGTCCGCCAAGGCAGGCAAGGAGCTGCTCAGAGCATCTAGATTTCTGAGTGCAATCCAAATAGATGCACAAAGCATGCACCGGACACAGCAACAAGAAGGCTGGGTCTGCCTTCTCCTGGGGTAGCTTGCTTGCAGGCTCACCAACTGGCCCCCAAATGGGACATGGGAACCTTGGGCATATAGTCCAGTCGGGGTCTCAGGATCACGTGAGAGTTTTCCAGCCCGAACTCCATGCACGTTTTGCTGACAGAGAACACTTGCAGGTCCCCGATCCTCTGATGGAAGAGCATGGTCAGGAGGGTGGTCTTTAATGAGACGTCCTTTAAATCGACTGACTCTAAGGGCTCGAGCTGGGCTCTCCGTAGGCCTAGAAGGACCACAGAGAGGTCCCATGAGAGAAAGAGGCGCAGCCTAGGAGGATTACCTGGTAATTAACCTGCTTACCAAGAGACATACCTTCAAGAGCAATGTGGTTGTGGCAGCGGGGGCATGGTCAAGCGCCCGTCCGGGAGTGGAAAGCAGTAAGGGCGCTTACACCTGAGCTAAATTATGCCTAACACCTGTCTCTAATTCCAGTGAGCATGAGGAGAGCGGCATAAAAAGCAGACACCGAGCCTCCACACTATGGTTTTTTTCCATAGGTTTTACTGTATACACACAGTAATACCTCAAACGTGAATTTTGAAGCCTTAAATTTAGTTTTTTAAATTCAATACAGCTTCAAAAGTTTGAGGTATTACTGTGTGTATTTATGTTGTAGTCCACGTATTTTCAAGTAATGTTTACCAGAGACCTTATTTTTCTCATATGTAAAAAAAAAAAAAACATAAAAACCCATAGGAAAATCTAGGGGAACCCATGGCAAATTATTTTCCAGGTTTTTGGACTACAAGGTGAACAGCTCTATTACAAAAACCCATAGATATTTCCCAAGGGAACCCATGGTGAACTAGCCTTTCGGGTTCACCAACAAATTGACGTCACTGATCAAAAGCTCTATTGGCATAATAACAGCAGTACTTTTATCATTAAATTCAATTATGGCAAATCTCTTGTGAGAATAAATTATTTTCATATGCTAATGGTCTCATGGAAATATAGATTCCCCTTCTGTCACTCACTTGACTTTTTTGGTAGATTTTCTTTTCTTTTTTTTTGATCCTCTCATAATCAGCAGAGCCATATAGAGAGAGAGTTGCGACAACGGAAGTTCTAAATGCTTGCTCGTCACGTGATTCACGTAGACTTCAGATAGTTCCAAGAAGTGCTTTTGCGGTCATTCCAAACTGTTAGAGTAGAGTGACAGAACTGTGATTTCTGGTAATTAGTAGTCAATAAATGCATTTATTTTATATATTTATGTAACACACTGACATATGTATGTAGCATGAGTATGTTGTTACAACGATGTTGTTTTTTAAAGATCAAATCAGCTAATATTTGAGGATTAGTGTTCAGCTACCGTTATTTGCCTCAACTTATTTCAGGCTAGGGTTTCTGTTGCCTTTTTATGTTACCTCATGTTCATTGTTTTCACTAATCTCATGGTAACTAATGTCATATTTATGACTTTTCAGATAGTACAGAGACAGGCTGGTGACAGGTGATTTCCAGCTTGCACCGCACAATGGGTCAATGAACTATTAGCAGCAGTTCCGTAAATGTAAAATTTAGTGAAATGAAGCTTATTGTTTACAATTCTTACAATTCTATATATAGTAATATAATTATTTATGTATTATAAATATTATATATCTAATGTATAATTCTTACAATACTTATTCATATACACAATATATTCAGCTTTAAAACAACTTAATCATACTCGTATATAAACTGCCGTTCAAAAGTAATGAGGCTGAAAATTCAGCTTGGCATCACAGGAGTAAATTACATTTTAAAATACATTAAAATAGAAAACAGTTATTTTAAATTGTAATAATATATTACGATATTACTTTTTTTGTATTTTTATTCAAATAAATGCAATAACTATTTACAGCAATTCATGAATACATTTCTAATAAATTAAATAGCATGCCAAGCATTTTGTATGTGTCCTTTCTTTCATGTTGTCATTGCATAGTCTCCAATCGCTCAGAGAAAGGTGTGCGAATGTATGGCTTCCCCACTGACATGGAGAGGAGAAAAAAATGGTTGGCTCAAGTCAGCAGGAGCAATCTAAATATAAATAAAAATTACAACAACAAAAAAATGTGTGAGGTATTTGCAAAGATTTTACAATTAATAGGGTGTTCGTTACTAACTTTATCCAGCTCCAATCCTTGCCTAATCTGTTAGTTATCCGATAACATCCCTTATCTCCTAATTTAATGAGTAATACTCAACTATAAGGTTTTAATTTACAAGTTATTTTTATTTAGATGTACTGATAATATACAGAATGAGATAATATTACTCTTTAAACATCTCACCTTTTAAAAGTGCGTCGCAAACGGTTTGTTCTGCTGCATCTGTACGGCGCGGCATGTGTTTGCTGCTACTTCCGGGAACTATTGAGAGGCTCCACGAGCCGCCATTGCTGTAAAAAAAACGTTCCATTGGAGTCAATGGAGTTGTCGCAACTCTCTCTCTATATGGCTCTGATAATCAGTAACCAACAGCATTATTTGACATTTTTATATAAAATATTTTAAATATTGGCTGCTTTGAGTTTGGTCTGGGCAGTGTGTTATGTCTTCATGTAGACAAGAAACACAAAAAGGATATTCCTTCAGGAATCTTTAATACAATGCTCGGAACCAACAGGACCACTAAACATGCACATGTGCAGCATTCTCCATCTTCTGTTCTCTTACTTCACAACATAACCACTAGGGATGCACCGAAATTTCGGCCGCCGAAAATATTCGGCCGAAAATGGCACTTTCGGTTTTCGGCCGAAAGAGAAAAAAGGCCGAAAATATATACCTCATCGCCTCGCCCCTCAGTGCTCTGATTTCACTCTGGATCGATCTAGCCCTTATCACGGCGCTACCCAACAAAGGCCGATCATGTCAGCGGTGTGGAAATTCTTCAAAGTTTCTGATAAGGACATCACATTTGCGATCTGCAGTGTTTGTTCAGCAGAACTTTCAAGATATATATATATATAGAGAGTACAGCAAGAGATTCTACAGGAAAGCGCCCCGATCCACAGCAGTGCCACAACTAGCGCAGCTAGACCACAACTTGAGACGTATCTAGCTGAACTACCCGTTGCCAGAAGCGACAATCCCCTTGACTACGGGCGCATAAACAAAGACCGCTTTCCTTTTCTTGCGCGGATTGCGCACAGGTATTAATCTGCCCAAGCACCAGCACAGACATTGTTGCCAACTTAGCGACTTTTCAGACCCCTTTAGCGACATTTTTTCAAAAAAGTGACTAGCGACAAATCTAGCGACTTTTTGGACAAACCTTAGCAACTTTCCAAATATCGCCAGTACTGCAAGCGTGAGGTCTTACTTCCCCGCTGTGTCTGCTCTGTTCAGTGACCGGCTGAGAGGAGCAGCACATTCCGTTGACTGCACGCCAGCGGACATAGACATGAATGAGCTGCGCATGTGCACGCTGTGTTAGCAGGAACCAATCAGTGATCACATAGTAGCTGCCTTCTCCTTTGTTTTAATTCAAAACATATAATTTGACCGTTTTTTCTTGGCATGCGCTTATATTCACTACTAATCAGAGATTTAGTTCATCTGGTTCGGTTTCTGAACTCTCCGACTTCAGATCGTATATTTACAGACTCTATACATTTTACTTATCCAAACACAACAATAAACCTTCTTCAAACTCATAAACATGTAACGTTAGCTAAGTTCCGTTCCGTTCCGTTGTCTAACAGAAAATATGTAATTGACAACCGTTTTACTGGACATTCGGCTATATACTTATATAAAAACAGTATGAGCACGGTTTAGGGGAGATAACCGTTATTATAAACTGAAGTAGGCTACAGTACCGACAAATTAGGCAGAATGCAAATACGACGCCATGACGTCATTAATATGCTATTGACGCATGACGTCATCTGGCGACATTTAGCTACTTTTCGAGCAGGCTTTAGCAACTTTCCATTGAAAATAGTTGGCAACACTGAGCACAGAGAGTGAGAGACTGTTCTGTGTAAAATCTCATGTTCTAGATGAGCTTTCTGACAGGAGAGACTGTCAGAAAGTTTAGAAACTTTTGTTCTTGAAGAGAAACCTGTCACTTGTACTTAAATAGAAAGCGGTCCAATATGATGTGTATAGCAATTAGGCTACATTACACTTGTTCTTCACTTGAGGATACATCTGTCGTTTACAGTTGAGGTTGGATTTAGTTCAATTACTGTTGTTTTGCACAATAATGTTCACTTAAAGTGCACATACATTTACATAAACAGAATAGAGCGCTGATCTATATATATATATATAATTATATATTATAGTTATATAGATCAGTAGAATAGAGGCCCTCTGCCATTCTGTGTTCTGCCTTTTGTTTTAATTAAAATTACTGTTGCATATTTAAACTTTTTGAAAGATGTTAGTAAGTTCATTACTTGACTCTTGTTTTGCATATAATAGTTTTCTAAAGCTTTACATTATTTGGATAATTGTTAATAAAATCTGTAAAATTTGATTTTTACAGAACTGAAAGAAGAAGAATATTTAATATAGTTTTAATATATTTTTGTCCAATTTTGGTGTGTTACTTTCAATAAAAGTGTGATTTATTTTATTGGTTTGTAGTTTTTCAATTCAGATTCATTAAATTCATGAAATTAATGAAAAAGTATAAAATTAATACAACTATACACAACATTTTTTTCTTTAAATAGGTAAAAATTTCAGTTTCGGTTTCGGTTTCCGGCCAAGTGCATCTTGGATTTTCGGATTCGTTTTCGGCCCAGAATTTTCAGTTCGGTGCATCCCTAATAACTACCACCACGAACTGAGTGCCATCTAGTGGTGTATTAATGTAAGGCTGTCACACAGTGTTTTGGGCGGAGTTAGTATAAATAGTCTCTACCAACAACCTTGCATTTCCACTGCAGTTTAGTGCCATCTCAACATGGGTGGGATTATAGGCTGGTCGTCATACACTCACCTAAAGGATTATTAGGAACACCATACTAATACTGTGTTTGACCCCCTTTCGCCTTCAGAACTGCCTTAATTCTACATGGCATTGATTCAACAAGGTGCAGAAAGCATTCTTTAGAAATGTTGGCCCATATTGATAGGATAGCTTCTTGCAGTTGATGGAGATTTGTAGGATGCACATCCAGGGCACGAAGCTCCCGTTCCACCACATCCCAAAGATGCTCTATTGGGTTGAGATCTGGTGACTGTGGGGGCCATTTTAGTACAGTTAACTCATTGTCATGTTCAAGAAACCAATTTGAAATGATTCGAGCTTTGTGACATGGTGCATTATCCTGCTGGCAGTAGCCATCAGAGGATGGGTACATGGTAGCCATAAAGGGATGGACATGGTCAGAAACAATGCTTAGGTAGGCCGTGGCATTTAAACGATGCCCAATTGGCACTAAGGGGCCTAAAGTGTGCCAAGAAAACATCCCCCACACCATTACACCACCACCACCAGCCTGCACAGTGGTAACAAGGCATGATGGATCCATGTTCTCATTCTGTTTACACCAAATTCTGACTCTACCATCTGAATGTCTCAACAGAAATTGAGACTCATCAGACCAGGCAACATTTTTCCAGTCTTCAACTGTCCAATTTTGGTGAGCTCTTGCAAATTGTAGCCTCTTTTTCCTATTTGTAGTGGAGATGAGTGGTACCCGGTGGGGTCTTCTGCTGTTGTAGCCCATCCGCCTCAAGGTTGTGCATGTTGTGGCTTCACAAATGCTTTGCTGCATACCTCGGTTGTAACGAGTGGTTATTTCAGGCAAAGTTGCTCTTCTATCAGCTTGAATCAGTCGGCCCATTCTCCTCTGACCTCTAGCATCAACAAGGCATTTTCAGCCCACAGGACTGCCGCATACTGGATGTTTTTCCCCTTTTCACACCATTCTTTGTAAACCCTAGAAATGGTTGTGCGTGAAAATCCCAGTAACTGAGCAGACTGTGAAATACTCAGACCGGCCCGTCTGGCACCAACAACCATGCCACGCTCAAAATTGCTTAAATCACCTTTCTTTCCCATTCTGACATTCAGTTTGGAGTTCAGAAGATTGTCTTGACCAGGACCACACCCCTAAATGCATTGAAGCAACTGCCATGTGATTGGTTGATTAGATAATTGCATTAATGAGAAATTGAACAGGTGTTCCTAATAATCCTTTAGGTGAGTGTAGTTGCGCCACCTCTATGCCGTGACATCATCTTAAACACGACACAATCTGACCAAAACAATAACACGACCGCTAGCTGTTAGCTACTAGCTCATTGTGCTGCATAAAGCAGTTGTTGCCAGAGGTGGGACCAAGTCATTGTTTTTCAAGTCACAAGTAAGTCTCAAGTCATTGCATTAAAGTCTCGAGTCAAGTCCCAAGTCAAGGCAGGCAAGTCCCAAGTCAAGTCCCATGTCAAGGCAGGCAAGACCAATTTACAAGTCCTCAACTTTTAGCTTCAAGTCTTAAACAAGTCATTAGTGCACTATAAAAAAAAATTCTAGAAGTTTCTAATTTATAATCTAATTTTTTATCGATATCTACCTGTAAAGACCAAAGAGGCTAATAAAGATGATACATGGATCTTATCTTTGGACACACATTAAGGCAAACCAAACTTTTACTCTAAACACGCAGTGAAAGGACACTGAACGTACTGAACTGGTGAATGAAATCTGAAATACTACCAGGCAGTGGCTAATTGAAGTTGCATATACGAGTTATATAGTGTAAAGGGCTGCAAACAGAGTAAATTATCGGTTTTGTGATTTTTAGAACCATAACCAATATAATTAAATAAATATAGCTAAACGCATGACAGAGGACCAGCGCGTCCGCAAAAGAATGAGTGTGTTTACATGCACGTTCTAACCAGTTATGCTCAAAAAGCATCAACATGCGTGTGTGGTCACAATAAATGGCGTTCCTTTATCGAGGTCATACAACAGCATAATAAAACACTGGGTAGATTTAGTCCATTACACCAATTGCTATAACACGTTAAACGCTACTGACCGCAGTAAAAAATAGTTTGCGTTTCGATATGCAGAATTTGTTAGCCTGTAAATCTGCCATGTTCTGCCATAGACATGTATGTTATTGAACCATAGCTGACGTAAATTAGTTAACAACTTACCTCTGTCTGTGGATTTTCAGATGCCTCACAAAATTGTACGTTGTCGACGAGGTGTCTGTAATTTTGGAACCACAGGTTCTACATGTTGCAATCCTTTTGTTGCCTTTAACGCTGTATTCAATACATCATAATTATATCACTTTTGGAATCATTTTTGCTGTGTCCTTGTCCTTAAATGCGCGCCGCGGTCTTCAAACTTGGTCCAGCTTTCGTGGAAGCTGATTGGTTGGTTGTCTGATTGGTTGAATAAGGAGTGTTGACATGCAGATTTGTAAATCAAATTAATCGTTAATTTGGGAAAATAATTGTTGATTTACTGCACATTTTTAATTATACAACTCTTATCTTTGGTTTTAAAAAGTATAAGTATTTCCAAGTCAGACGGCTGAAGTCCAAGTCAAGTTGCAAGTCATTGCTGTCAAAGTCTAAGTCGAGTCGCAAGTCTTTTTTAATTCTATCGAGTCGAGTCACGAGTCATCAAATTAGTGACTCGAGTCCGACTCGAGTCCGACTCAAGTCCAAGTCACGCGACTCGAGTCCACACCTCTGGTTGTTGCATGGTGATTTTACACAAGTGTAAGTTAAATTGGCCTTGCCTGGTTGTTTTAGAAGCAAGCTTCCCAGTAGCTGGTCAACTAAATAAAGTGAATCTTTCAAGAAGAATATAGAGTTAACGTACCATCCTCCATCATGGACTCCAGCCGGGCACTCTCCCTCCTATTGCTCGCCGATCTAGATAGTGTCAAATCACTTCCATTTTTCCTTGATGGTTCTGTAGTCACTTTGAAGTTTTTTTTTTACTTTTCCCTACACTGTTGGTAGGTTCGTTGGTAGCCGTGTGTGGCCAACAGCTGATACACTTCCTGAGAGAATTTTTCGTTTCACTCATCGCTAACGCATGGACCATCTGCACCTCATTTATTGACCATGGCATTTAAAACTTTAAAGCTAGCGGATTGATGTCGCGTGTCGGAAATCCAGTGACGTTGGTAGTGACGATTCTCCCTGACCAATCAGTGATCTGCAGGATTTTGACGTCACATTTAGTAATGGCTCGGCTTGCTTGGAACCTCGACCGAGGTGGTACTAAAAAAGTACCAGGTACTATCCACAGTGGAAAACCTTGAAAAAATGAGCTGAGTTGAGTCGAGTTGTACCATGCAGTGGAAAAGCCCCATTAGTGTAAATAGACACTCCGATAATGAATACACATAATCTATATTATAGAAAGTGCACAGTGTTACTCACAAAAACACAAAACACCATAAGGGTAACACATGTGACACCAAAATAATGTGATAAACATTAGCTAAACTACATTAAATATAACACAAAACACCTTTATGTACATAAGTGATATTGAAAATAAGAAGAAACCAAAATATTCCCTTAAAATATAAATTATTTTCCCCTGTAATTTTAACAATAGTTTAAATAAAATGAAATTGTATTCTCTTTTAACCATAATATAAATGTTTAACATTAATTATATATGGTTAATAAAAAATACAAATAAAATAAAATTACATGTATTGTATTAAATATATTATCTTTAACAAGACAATAAACTAATGTGACGTTGGGAGAGGTGATTGGCTGATGCAGGAAGGCAGAGATTATTATAGAGCCCATAGGAAGAAGAAAACGGCCATCTTTGTGAGGTCGCAGGCAGGCTGTTGTGGTGAGTTTAAAGGACGATTTTAAAGACACTTATCTGTGAAAAATAATAGTGCTTTCAGCCAGCTTCTTGTGATTCAATAGACTGGTTTATTATATTTGTATTCCGATCAGAGCGACTTCCACCTCCGCTTCAGTAATGGCTGTTTTAGCCCTCTGCTGTGTAAACACGAAGACACTACTGACTACCCAGATAGCAAACTGACTCCGGAACGGATCTGCCACGGAGAAATCACAAGCAAAAGTTATTTTTGTTTTACTTTATTTAAAAGTTTATTTTAAAATGTACACGTATTATTAAGTTACATTTCTCTATTAATTAACATATTATTAATAATAATTGTCTTTTTTATATAATATCCAACAGCATCTTACAGTCAGTGTAGCAACATTTGAAAAGGTGGAGGAATTGGATAATTAAAACGTATTGACATGAATGTATACTAGTGTGTGTATATAAAAAGTATACATGGACACCTTTAAAGTGAACATATGACAATATACGTTGACACCTTTAAAGTGAACATATGACAATATACGTTGACACCTTTATAGTGAACATATGACAATATACGTTGACACCTTTAAAGTGAACATATGACAATATAACCTTATTTGTTACAATGTTTTTTTTTTTTTTTTTTTCATGACCCCAGACACTGCTTTGTTGTAGGCTTAAGGCATGGGACAAAAAATATATTCGGAAATCTGTTAAAATTAATAAACTGTGGCCTAGAGTTTAGATTTATATAGACATTTGGTGGTATAAGTTTGGTTTAAGCATTTTAAACACCCATTTTCAAATAAAAATCTTCAATATAAAATAGTGATGGCTCAATATTCAGTTTAGGATATTGAAGCCTACCATATTCTCTGCACTAAATTAAGCAACATCATGGGATTTTAGCTCAACACAGGCCCTAATATGACTATAATCTGCCACCTAGTGATGAACTACTGCAATGATTTTATGAAACCTGGGGTTGTTTGTAATCTTAGAATAGCAGCATGATGATGATTATACTGTATCTCAGTAGTGCTCAGGAGGTAACTGATCCACAACAGTGACTTGTCTGTTGTGTTACTCGTTTTCTCTAGGTTCCCAAAGAAGGGAAACCCTCACAGAACAACTTGGATTATCAACTCCCATCGCAAAGGCCCCATGGGAAAAGGCCAGTGGGAACTTCAGAGTGGCTTCATCTATTTCTGCTCTAAACACTTCACCCATGACTGCTTTGAACTCTCTGGAGTCACATCTGTATCTCATTTTTGTTAAAATGTTATTACTGTTTGCTTCTTTTTTAGGGCCCACTGAAAGTGCAGAGACCCTTTTGTTCTTCTAATGATTATTATTATTTGGGCCCAAGTGCTGAATTTGTGGAGGCCCTATTGTACTCCTATGGATTATTATTAGTATTTTTATCATTTTTCATGGTTTCGGGGGTTTTTGGGTCACTTAACATGCTCAAAAATTAATGGAATTACAAACGTGTCAGAGTTGTCGGCCATTAGGTCTTAGCAAAAGTTCATACATGGGCGTGTAGAGGGGGCACTGTAGCACCACCTAGAATATGGTCATGTTCGGGGGGCTTTATAGCACATCCCTTTTGAGCTACAGTCACCAAACATTGTACATATATAGATTTCATCAAACAAGACAACTTTCGCACTGACAGTCATAAGCTCCCCCAACAAGGGGATTCATGTTACCAAATGTGGGCAACATCATGCCAAGACATTGACGGTGCTAAATTGCGAACACATATTTGTTATATTGAACAGTGTTGCCATGGCGACACGATAAAATAACATCACAGCATGGGCTGTTCACAGTTTTGAGGCTATTAAGGGTCACGGTCATAGCGTCACCAACTGACAGCAAGAAGTTTGTCACTTTTAACAGACTTTGAAATATCCCTCTTATGTTTACATGACTAGCTTCAAAATTCTTTAGAATAATGTCAAGACACTGCTGATGTAAAATTGTCAAGGGATATTTGATATCTTAAATAGTGTTGCCATGGCATGGCATTGCATTGGCATCACCTCTATGGACATAAGTTTAACAAATGGACCTCTATAGCACTACCTTTTGACAAAAGTGGTGGGGTCAGTTTCTTCTACAGTCACCAAGCTTGCTACATATATTGTTCTCATCAAGCCGGATAACTTTCAAAATTATAGTCATTAGCTCCAACCAACAGGAAGTCAGCCATTTTGGATTGAAAGTGCAATCGCAGGCCCTGAACTTTTGAATACTCCTCCTAGGGGATTCATGTGATTATCACCAAATTTAGGCAATATAATGCCAAGACATTGAAGATTCTAATTGCACACAGATTTTTTATATTTTGAATGGTGACACCATGGGAAAGCAGTACATTTATGGCGAAAAATGGAAAACAGGAAGTGCCTTATATCTTCTGTGTGCATTTTCTATGAAAATTCAGCTGTATGTTTGGTAATGGGGGCTGGTCACATTGATGTGGCTATTATGGGTCACGGTCATAGTGCCAACAACTGGAATTAGGAAGTGTGTCACTTTTAATAGACTTTGAAATAGCCCATTTGTGTTTACATGAATTGCTTCAAAATTCTTTAGAAGAATGTCAAGACACTGCTGATGTAACTTTGTAAATGGTTTTGTTATCATAAATATTGTTGCCATGGCAATGCATTAATTGTTATTATTCCTTTCTTCCTATACTTAGGTGTTTTTGAGGAACTTGGCATGCTTAAAATTTCATTACATTTTTCACACACATATGAATTGTCGGCCAATAGGGCTGAGCAAAAGTTGCAGGGGGAGCTCTATAGCACCCTCTTTAAAATGGGCATGTAAGACGGTCTTTGTAGCACCCCCATTTTCACCTACAGTCACCAAACTTGGTACATATATAGTTCTCATCAAGCTGGACAAATTTCTTATTCATAATCATTGGGTCCACCAAACAGGATGTCTGCCATTTGGATTTTTTTTATATTGCAGTCTCTGAACTTTTAAATACTCCCAGGTGATTCATGAGACCACCACATTTAGAAAAAATTATTCCAAGACACTGAAGATGCAAAATTTTGAACAGATTTTTATATATATCAAATGGTATATTGACATGGCAAGGCATTAAATTAATGGTGAAAAATGGGATACAGAATGTGTATCATATCTTCTTTGTGCAATGTATGATTTAGATACAAATTTAGATGTATATTTAGTCTTGGGGCTAATCACATGGACTATTTTGGGTTATGGTCATAACGTCACCACCTGGCAGCAGGAATTGTGGATCTTAAGACAGACTTTAAAATAGTCCTCTTATATTTACCCATATTGCTTCAAAATTGCTTGGAATAATGTCAAAAGCCAAATGCATGTGTCCACCTTGCATCGTTTTCCGAAAGCCACTGGGTGGAAATGAACCAGTTGTGCTTGGGCCCGTCATCGTTGCTTGCAGATATTTAGGGCCCGAGCACTGAATGTTCTTCTAAGGATTACTTCTTCTTTTCAAGGTTTTCGTTACTTTTGGGGTGCATAACATGCGTGAAAATGTATCGGTTACCTAACGTAACCTCGGTTCTCTCTAGATGAGGGAACGAGTATTGCGTAAGCTAGCTTACGCTACGGGAAAGATTAATCTTTTCTGAGATATTGAAGCCAAAAAATTATCCTTAATTTTTGTATCCATTGTCAACGCAGTGCGGCAGCTGCAGACCTTGAGCGAGCTAGCTAGCGAGCTCATAGGTTGCTCTGCGGCAACTGCTGCAGCCTATAGACGAGCTTGGGCTGAACTCGCATCCAATGAGAGGCGTCCGCGCTCACTGCATCAAAGCCCGCCAAAATGGGCGTGACTAGAGTGCATATAAGCGTAGTTCAGTAGGCTGGAACCCTGGTTTTCATTGACTGAAGCGAAAAGTCAGCCGTGGCGCGAAGCACGGCCGGCTACGCAATACTCGTTCCCTCATCTAGAGAGAACCGAGGTTACGTTAGGTAACCGATACGTTCTCTTCACGAGAGGTTCTCTCGTATTGCGTAAGCTAGCTTACGCTACGGGAACCCATTGTCAACGCCGTCGCGCCAAGCATCCACTGTATGAGCCCCAGGGAATTAAGGGGGACCCGGGGAGCCCTTATGAGTGGGGAAATAATATTTGGCCGGCAAGAATGCGGGTCATTGATTGTGTAATACATAAGCACATAGTAGGACCGGGAGCGACAGAGCGGCGGTGCCGGTCTGTGTGGAATGTGTCCCATCAGTGCAGCTCACCAGGGGAGCTGTAGGCGTATTAAACCGCTAGTAGTTTTGCCTGCAGAGCGGGCACTTCCATATTGTAAAATCTGACAAAGGTGGAGGGGAAGTCCATCCCGCTGCCACACATATGTCGTGAATGGAAATTCCGCTGGACCATGCCCACGAGGATGCCATGCCTCTAGTGGAGTGAGCCCTAATGCCCAACGGGCATGGCAGGTCTTTTGACGCGTATGCAGCAGCAATAGCGTCCACTATCCATCTAGATAGTGTCTGTTTCGAGCGGCGAGACCTTTGGTGCGCCCTCGAACGAAACGAAAGCTGCTCGGGCGTGTGAAAGCAGCGGAGCGTGCAGTATACAATCTCAGTGCTCTGACCGGGCAAAGGAGATTGGCGTCGCGTTCGCTATCCGGTGCTGGCAGCACCGATAGGGAAATGACCTGTGCTCTGAAAGGAGTACCGATCACCTTGGGAACATAGCCGTGTCTAGGCTTTAAAATGACCTTGGAGTCACTTGGTCCAAACTCAAGACATGCAGCGCTGACAGACAGCGTGAAGGTCTCCCACACGTTTGACTGATGACAGGGCAGTCAGAAAAGCGGTTTTGAGTGAAAGGTATTTCAAATCCACGGATTGAAGTGGTTCGAAAGGGGGCTTTCATAGTTTCGAGAACTATAGAAAGATCCCAGATAGGAACCGATGGGAGCGCGGGGGTTCATCCTTCTAGCTCCCCTAAGGAAGCGGATGACCAGCTCGTTTTTACCCCATGACTGGCCGTGCAGGGTTCAGCTGAACGCCGCAACGGCCGCCACATACACTTTGAGCGTGGATGGGGATCTGCCCTTATCCAGCAGCTCTTGTAGAAATACTGAGCAGCGACGACACCCCACATGTCCGTGGGTCCAGGTCTCTGTCGGTGCACCATTTTGAGAACACAGACCATTTTGACGCATAGAGTCTTCTCGTGGAAGGGGCTCTAGCGTGTATGATGGTGTTTATTACTCCTTCTGGCAGAGCGACGGGTAGTCGTTGATCACCCACGCATGCAGCGCCCAGCGCTCTGGGTGGGGATGCCAGATTGTGCCGCGAGCTTGAGAGAGGAGATCTGCTCTCACTGGGATGGGCCACGGCGCTGTCAGTGACAGCTACGTAAGCTCCGGGAACCATGTCTGATTCTCCCAACGCGGGGCTATGAGGAGCACCGAGTGACGCATTTCCCTGATCCTCTGCATTACCTGTGGCAATAGCGAGACGGGAGGGAAGGCGTAAAGCGGGCGTCTGGGCCAGTCCTGGGTCAGCGCGTCCTCGCTTTTCGAGAAAAATATTGGGCAGTGAGAGTTCTCTTTGGACGCAAAGAGGTCTATCTCTGCTCTGCCGAATAGGTGCCATAACGTCTGGACTGTTTGAGCGTGCAGGGACCATTCCCTGGGGAATATTGTCTCTGGACAGTCTGTCCGGGCCGTCGTTCAGGTGGCCTGGCACGCGCGTCGCCCTCAGCGAGCGCAGGTGGCACTGGGACCAACTCAGTATGCGTTTTGTCAGATGGAAGAGGTTCCTGGATCTGACACCGCCCTGACGGTTTAGGTAGGATACCACAGATCTGTTGTCCGAACGGACCAGGACGTGGTGACCCTGAATGACCGGGAGAAAGCGCACGAGCGCGTACTCGACCGCTATCATTTCCAGACAATTTATGTGAAGGAGCTTTTCCTGAACTGACCATAGGCCGAAAACCGGAGAGCCCTCGCGAGACCGTGCCCCAACCCGTGTTGGACGCGTCTGTCGAGATGACTTTTCGGCGAGATACAGCTCCCATTGTCACTCCCCGCTGATACCATTCGGCCACTGTCCAGGGCTGCAGAGCTGATATGCAGGTCTGAGTCACCTTGATGGGCTGGCGGCCTGTGGCCCAAGCCCGGCGAGACGCCGGGTGTTTAGCCAATGCTGAAGCGGCGCATGTGCAGTAAACCCAGCTGAAGTACTGCTGCGGCTGAGGCCATGTAACCTAGCACTCTCTGGAATTTCTTCAGAGGCGTGAGGCTGTTCATCTGAAAAGATGCGGCTAGTCGCTGAACACAGCGTGCGCTGTGTAGATAAGCGAGCCGTCATTGCCACGGAGTCTAGTTCTATTCCCAGGAAGGAAATGGTCTGACTGGGCTGTAGTGAGCTCTTGGTCCAATTGACTGCAAGACCCAAACTGTTCAGATGGCTGAGGAGAACTGCTCTGTGAGACAGAAGCTCCATATGTGACTGAGCCATAATCAGCCAGTCGTCCAAATAGTTCAGAATTCGCAAGCCCTGACTCCGCAGGGGTGCGAGCGCCGCATCCATGCACTTCGTGAAAGTACGGGGTGCTAAGGACAGGCCGAACGGAAGGACGGTGTATTGATAAACCTGGCCGTCGGCGAATCTCAAGAATGGCCTGTGACGGGGATTTATCTGAATCTGAAAGTATGCATCTTTCAGATCGAGAGAAATAAACCAGTCCCCTGGCGCACATGCGTGAGGAGTTTCCTGATTGTAAGCATTTTGAACGGTCTTTTTGCAAGCACCTTGTTCAAAACCCTGAGATCTAATATGGGTCTGAGGCCGCCGTCTTTCTTGGGAACAAGAAAATAACGGCTGTAAAGCCCCGACTCACTCAGAGAGGGTGGCACTTTTCTATGGCCCTTTGCACAGAAGGCTTGCTATTTCTGAACGAAGCATGCACGCTGCTTCCGTGTTCACAGTGGTTTCGAGCAGCTCTGAAGCGAGGGGCGGCGATCGAACTGTAGCAAATAGCCCTGTTGTATTGTGCTTAACACCCACTTGGATATCCCTGGAATAGCTTCCCACGCTTTGAAGCGTAACGCTAGAGGGTGAATGGCCAATTCGCTCTGATTGCCGCACACAGAGCTGAACAAAATGTGTGAGCGTTTAGTGTGTTCATGCATGATTGCTCGCAGACAGCATGAACAGGCTGTTTTGTGAGTGACTTCCGATTGGAATGAATGGGGAAAGAGTCACATCTGTTACGTGATGCGCAAGCATAGTCATGGGCACGGGACTTACACACAGAGGAATGGTTGCTGGCCGTGTAACAGATCGGGCAGAGAATGGGCGCTACGACGCATTTGTGGGCGCATTTATTGACTCTAGCGCTCGAGCGGTTCAGTAACCGCTTTATGTGAGCGTGCTCTGGTGGGGACACGAGACATGCAGTGCTTGTGTGCAGAAGTGAACACTGGATTGTGGGCACATTTTCTACACATAGGGCTGGTCGTGTGACAGAGCGGGCAGAGAATGGGCGCGCGACGCATTTGTGGGCGCCTTCATTGACTCTGATGCTCGAGCGGTTCAGTAACCGCTTTATGAGAGCGTGCTCTGATAGGGGCACGGGATGTGTTATGCTTGTGTGTAGGGGCGAACACTGGGTTGTGGGCACTTTTTCTACACATAAGACATGTTTGCTCTTTACAAGATTTATTTGGGTCGCCGTGAAAACGGCGTTTGAGTGCAGGCAAGCGGGCAGTGTCACCGGCTTGTTGGCTGCTAAATTCACCACTGTAGTAGCCTGAGAGAAGGGGACTGACAGGGGGTAAAGCTTTGACAGTGGTCCGGCCGCGGCGGGACTGAGCCGTCGTTTGTTCAACACAGTTAGGAAGACTTCGGCTGCTCGGGTTTCAGCGTTACCTTAGATCGAGGCCCGCGGGGGGGCGGCGGTCTGCGGCGGCTGTCTGAGCGCGATCGAGGGCGGCCGCCCTGTCGACGCTGAGAAGTCTGAGATTGTTGAACTGGGCGCTGTGAAGAGGCTCGTGCAGGAGGTGTAGTAAATTTTTTATCAAGTTAATCAGGAGTAATCGATGAAAACTTTGTTGATTTATACCACAGTTATGTCTGAGGGGCAAACATGCAGTTTACTCTATGTAAAGGCCTGTGACGTGATGAATATGTGCTCACATAGGTTTGACTATTTGTCTGTGTGTGCAGAAACAAAAATAGCATTACTTAGGGGGGAGAATTGATCTCTTCCAAAGGACATTCTGTTACTTCTTAATATGGTCAAGACCAGAGTCAATGAAGAGCATGACAGATAATGCATGTAAGCCACACCTTGTTTGAGGAGGTGTATTTAAGTGAAACCAAACCCAGAGATGCTTGAGTTGTTGTTGTTGTTGTTGTTGTTGTTGTTGTTGTTGTTGTTGTTGTTGTTGTTGGTACTGTGGTTCCACCGTAGGCAACTCGGCTTTATTGTATAATAAAGTCTATTCTTCTGAAATCAAAACCCCAAAGATGCTGAGTGATTTTTCACAAAATTGGCATGAAAGGCTACAACAATTGGCGCCCGAACAGGGACAGAAGAGAGCAGAGTCTTTACATCACAGGCTGGCTGGGAAGGCGAACACAAACACGGTGGCCACCATTAGGAGGTAAGCATATTTTGCTTATAAACGTTTGTGTTACTTGCCAGTTCAGCCTGTGGTGGTAAGAACGCTCAAAAAGCTCTTCTAAACCAATAAAAAAGGAAAATAAGAATAAATAAAGGGTTTTGATTCCAGAAGAAATAATTGCATGCAATCATCTGTAAATTTTTGTTAATTGTTTTGTGTGTATAAAACCTGTAGGAACGGGTCACTCAAGAGGAGTGTGTGTTTGTGTGTATAAAACCTGTAGGAACGGGTCACTCAAGAGGAGTGTGTGTTTGTGTGTATAAAACCTGTAGGAACGGGTCACTCAAGAGGAGTGTGTGTGTATAAAACCTGTAGGAATGGGTCACTCAAGAGGAGTGTGTGTTTGTGTGTATAAAACCTGTAGGAACGGGTCACTCAAGAGGAGTGTATGTGTATAAAACCTGTAGGAATGGGTCACTCAAGAGGAGTGTGTGTTTGTGTGTATAAAACCTGTAGGAACGGGTCACTCAAGAGGAGTGTGTGTTTGTGTGTATAAAACCTGTAGGAACGGGTCACTCAAGAGGAGTGTGTGTTTGTGTGTATAAAACCTGTTGGAACGGGTCACTCAAGAGGAGTGTGTGTTTGTGTGTATAAAATCTGTAGGAACGGGTCACTCAAGAGGAGTGTGTGTGTTTGTGTGTATAAAACCTGTAGGAACGGGTCACTCAAGAGGAGTGTGTGTTTGTGTGTATAAAACCTGTAGGAATGGGTCACTCAAGAGGAGTGGTAGAATAGTTGCGTTCTAGAATTATTTTGTGTTATTGTGAGCTCTGTGTTTATTAAGGCCTTGTGTTTGTAAAAAGTGTGGTCATTTCTGTGGTTTGTGAGAGTATCTGTATTTGTGTTTGAAAGTGTGTAAAGAGCAAGTGTGTATGGACGTGTATGACTGAGTACAGACATAAGCCCAGTACAAAGATTGGACTGAAAGCCTGTCTTGAGAAACTTTGGAATAATTAACTTTGTTAAAATATAGAAAACTAAAAATGTTCCAAAATATCAGCCTGTGCTGCATAAATGGTAAGGGGTATATATGCAATTTACAGCAGAGAAAATATATTTGGGCTATTTTCAACCTTCCATCAATATATGGAGGCAGAGAAGAGCTGATATAACAGGAAGAAAAGGCACCTAATAAATATTCTGGTTGTAAAGTGGAGATAAAACCAATGATAAAGATATATAGATAGAAATATACATCTAATATAGATGTAAAACAAAATTAGGAAAAAAGAAATCAAAAAGTTAACTTACAACTGGCTGGAAAACATTTAGTCTTGGCTGTTCTTAGTCTAGCAGCTGTTGATTGGAACGGGCTAGAACATAACTCCTAAACTAGACTGTAGCATAGAAATGTATTTGACTTCATGCAGATAATCTATACATTCAAGAGATATTGTAGGGTGTGTGACCAAGTTAGAGAGACTCAGCTTTGCTGCGTAGACAGAAAGTTAACTCTTAGCTTGTGAGGTTTTTTTTTAGACTAGCAGCTGAAAAATATGACAGGCCTCTGAACTACTCAGTCACAGAAGAGAAGTGAACTTCATACAGAGAAGTCAAAAGATATCTGTGCTTAAAGTTTAACCTTTAAAGCACAGGGACAAGTAACAATAAAACTTTTGAAATTGAAATTAAAAATTTAACAACGATAAAGAAATTAAAAATAGTTTGAAAAATCAAAAATAGTTAGGAGAAAAATAAAATAATAAATAAAGAGAATAAGAATTAAAGCTTTAAGTCCAGTGTATTGCATTAAACTGAAGTCAACTAAGTAATTGGAATTTAAACAAAGGTTGTATTTAAGATAAGTGTTGTTATATTACATAAGGTAAAACTCCAGTGGAAAGAGTAAAATCTAGAAGTCCACTGTGTAACATCTCAAAGAAATGAGAAAGCAAAATAAATAAATGTCGTGAATGAACTATGTGTATTAAAAAGTAAAGGTGAAAGAAATCGGGAAAATTGTTTCAAAATATTGCTGTTGAAGATTAGTGTAGAAGGAAATAAGTCATTTATTCTCTAAATGTATTGATTTATTTAAATTAATGCTGCTAAAATAAGTTTTCATTTTTATATGCTAAGTAAAAATGAAGAAGGAACCAGTGGAGAAATAAAAACTAAGATCTAGATGAAGACTGATCCTAAAAGTAAATTGACAAACATATAGGAAATGTATTCATGTATGGGGTATAATAATTCAAATATTAGAAGAAAAGGAAAATGATTTAGAAAGACAGTTAGATTAAAAGGTTAAAAAATCAATAAATAAAAAGATAAGAGTAAAATAAAGTAAGAGCTATATCCAAAAAGTTTAAAATTCACTGAGAAATATGAGGCAGGCCAGAAAAGCTGAGGCATGCAGAGGAGGGTCAAATGACAGGATACTTTTTAAAAAATACCTCCCTATGTGACCCCAAAGGTCAGCTCCCAAAGGTCAGCTCCAAATACTTTAGATAGAATGTGTATGGTATTTCTCTTAGTGAGGCCAGTAGTTATCAAAGCCACAGAAAATGGGAAAGGGAGATTAAAAAGAAGGATTTTGAAATTGGAATATGAAAAGTAAATCTTAAATGTGAAAATTTCACATTCATGTGTCTGTTTTATGTTCTGTCTAGTCCAATATGAGAGAATAACATTTTTAACAATATTAAATTAAACTATAATGTCCTGATATATACATTTGAAAACCCATGATTATATGTTTTATTTTTGATGTGTTTAAATATGTCTGGAGAACAATGTACATGTGTGTGCAACTTTATTGGTGTAAACTTGATCAACCAACAAAAATAAGACAGATAGTGTTTATTATTTTTGTTAGAAAATGTCTGACTGGAGAGATTGAGTAACACCTGATAGTGAACGGAGAGGTTAGACCCGGTGTCTCTCATAATGTCTCTAGTCAAACACAGGGGGCCCCCAAATTTAGAAAAGACAGATAGCTTTTAAGATTAGCAATTTCTTTTATTTCTTGTTTTATATAGTGTAGGCATTGGTTGATCGTGGGTACACTGAAAGTTGTAACTGAGACTAGAATAAAGAATAATTTAAATAATTTCATGTTCTCTATTGTTCAAATTAGCTAAGAGAATTTTTTTCTTGGGTTTGTTCTATGACCAGTCATGCAAGATAAAATTGAAATAAGTCCCAATATGTGGTGTATTTGTTTGAAAAAATATTGATAATGCTAAGGAAAAACATGGTAATTGGTACTGGGTGAAACCCATAGAGAAACATTAAGATTAAATTGAAAATCATAAATAATTTTATGTTCATGTGTCTATTCTGTGTGAAATTGATGCTAACTATGTTTTACTCTTTCTGTTGTCAGCATTGTGTAAGTCATTTCAATAACTCATTCTGGAACCAGTCTCTCTCCATTACAGATTGCTGAGCCAGATGATTTATTGAAGTAGCTTATGTTACAGGAGACAGTCCGGAGAAAAGAAAAAAGACTGAGAAATACAGTATGTGGGCGGTTATATGATTGGCCCTCCTACTATCATGAATGCTGGTAATCATTACTGAATTGACATTTCAATTGTGGATTCAAATTTCTCTTGATAAGTTGATTTCAGTCATATATGACTAACTGGATGTTTGATTCTCCAAATGCCATCCATGGGTTCAATATCCATGTCTAAATTGTTCTGAGGGTCTACATTTAAATCCAGCATCTAATTGCTAATTTGTTGGCAAAGTAAGAGTAACATATTGGATTGTTTACTCCCCTAAATTTTCCAAAGACTACCCTCACTTTAAAGAAAAAGATTAATCAGTGCTGTAAGGAGTTAATTAAGTGTCTATTTCTAGTAAGCTATTTTTATTTTGAGTTAAATCCATGAAAATACAATTTTAGAGGTATACAGTTTATGCACAGTGACATCTGTCTCTGCTATTTAACTGAATAATTGATCATGAAATGCTGATAAGTATTAGATGATAATAACTGAAAAATAATATTATTAAATGATGATAACATGATATAAAATAATGAGACTTGTAAGAAATTCAAAGGACATAATGTATTTTACTGATCAATTATTGCAAAACAAGATATTTGTCTGAACTTCCATTGTGCCACTTTACTATTTTATTTTGTTTAAAATCTTTAATTTATTAATTTAAAAAGGTGATTTATTTTGGTTTATTTGACATAATGAAAGTTCCTTCTCCTGAGAAAGAGTAAGAAAAGGGAGAAAGTAATCATAAGAGAGTTTATTGATTTAAAACAAAAACTTAAATTTCTCAATGGTCTGAATACAAATGCGCATTATTTTTATTGCGCGAGGAGGGAAGGGATAAGAGAAGTAGAAATTCTAGAAGTTTTCTTGAAGATGGTTTACAATGGCAAAGGTTGAAAGCAGATAATATAATAAAATATATTTGATTATATCATTTTATTAAATTACATTTATCACTATTCTCACTGTTGTAGAATTACAAATGTGTTATTGTGATTTTCTAAGAAAAAAAAAAGGAATAACTGTAACAACAGTGTGAAGGAGTGCAATCTCTCCCTCAAATTCTTTCCCTCTCGCTCTCAGTTTAAGTTTTTAAGTGGGCTAAAACCATATCACTAAATTGTTTTATTTTCTTTTGATTTTATTTTCTTTTATATGGAAAATGATGTGATTTGACAATAATGTTAGGTACAGTAATATGAAGGAAAGGTTCAAACAGCTTTCCACATCATGATTAAAGAGTTATTATTTTCAGAGGGCAATTTGAATCTCATCCTAAAGATAAGAGATTTGGTTGAATGTACTTCTGGAAAATAAATGTAGGTTCTAAAACTACTTAGAAATTATTAAATTAAAGTGATTTAAATTAAGCATCTTAGAAGCTTGACAGAGATTACCCTGTATTTTGATTTGTTCTGATGATTAGTCTTCACCAAGAGACAAAGTCTTTTATGACCTTTGCTAAATGAGAAAATATAACAACTTGAATGGAAATTAGTGAACTGTAAATGAGTTCAATTGTTGCATTTTACTTTTCATTTGGACAATTTCAATAGACTGTTGAACTTTGAATAATGCTTTGTGAATTTAACCATGTTTTGGACTGTCTCAATGTTTGAGCAGTTGTAGATGGCTCCATTGGCTGTGATGGTTCTCAGGTGATGCTCAACAAAAGAAAATGTCTGTTTACGGACACCAAATTATTAAAGATTGGATAATAAGACTGAGCGGTACCGAGACCAGAGACAAGAGATGATAACCCAATGCTGGGTAAAATTCTCCAGTGGCAAGAGGTGACGACCCAATGACGGGTAAAGACTCTCCAATTGCAAAATGAGAGCTGCCCAAGACAGGGTGCCACCGCCCTGGAAACATGCCCAAGAAGGGTGAACTGGGTTTAAGGAAGTGGATGGATGCTTTCAGGAAAGAAGCATCAAAAGGGAGGTCTAGAAGAAACCTGCCAGAAGTTGTGAGTTCCACTCAACCCGACTGTGTCTTAATAACCACTTTATTAAAATATTTTATCACAGCGATGAATAACAAGCATTCTATCACTGTGTTATCAGGGGATCACACCCTGTGTAGAAGACCAATTATAGATTGATTTTGGAGGTAAAGCTTTGAGAACCATTACATACAAAGAAGTGCCTAAATTATTAAAGAAGTATTAAGCAAACCTGGGACTGTTTGCATGATGAAGGAAAATTATTTTTATTTATGCTGTTATTGAACTCATGTACATTTGAATAATAATAAAGAATGTAAAAGAATATATGGTGGTGACTAAAAATGAACATGACCTGATTGCCAAAAGAAATGGGGTGCACAATTAACTAAAATTAATATAATATCTGGATAATAACATTGTGGAAGGAATAAGATTCTGTGTGATCCTTAGTAAAATAATTTTGGATTCAAGCAACAGTAAAGCAGATGACTTTGATCAATGTGAATGGCCCAATGCAATGGCAACTACCCTGAATGGACAGAAAGACCAACTTGGGAGGAAATTGATTCCTTCAATGAATATATAAGAAGATATGAAGAACCATGCCCTGGGTGTAAGTGCTGGTTAACCTCTCCCCAAAGGGTGATCCTCTACGATGCGCAAAGCATCTGGGTTGAAGACATCTACACTACAAGCAAGAACTCTTAAAATTAGGATGAATATTTTGTTTAATGCAATCTACAAACTGTGACAACCAAAAACAAGACCAAACCAGGAGCACGTACATGCTTAAATATGTTAATTTGTGACTATAGAAAGTCACAGAGGAGGGAATATGTAGTAAATTTTTTATCAAGTTAATCAGGAGTAATCGATGAAAACTTTGTTGATTTATACCACAGTTATGTCTGAGGGGCAAACATGCAGTTTACTCTATGTAAAGGCCTGTGACGTGATGAATATGTGCTCACATAGGTTTGACTATTTGTCTGTGTGTGCAGAAACAAAAATAGCATTACTTAGGGGGGAGAATTGATCTCTTCCAAAGGACATTCTGTTACTTCTTAATATGGTCAAGACCAGAGTCAATGAAGAGCATGACAGATAATGCATGTAAGCCACACCTTGTTTGAGGAGGTGTATTTAAGTGAAACCAAACCCAGAGATGCTTGAGTTGTTGTTGTTGTTGTTGTTGGTACTGTGGTTCCACCGTAGGCAACTCGGCTTTATTGTATAATAAAGTCTATTCTTCTGAAATCAAAACCCCAAAGATGCTGAGTGATTTTTCACAAAATTGGCATGAAAGGCTACAACAGAGGCTGATCACGTGAGCGGCCTGCAGAGGAGCTAGCGCGACGCGGCAGGAAGAGGTTCATGGCTTGGGTGGCTTTCTGGACTTCTGAGAAGCGGTCAACAATGCCACTCACCGCGGAGCCGAAGAGACCGGTTGGAGAGAGCGGTGCGTTGAGGAACGTGGAGCGCTCTGCTTCTCCCATGTCGGCTAGTGTTAGCCATAAGTGTCTCTCGGTCACAGTCAGCGAGGCCATGCACTTCCCTAGAGCTTGGGCTGCAGCTTTGGTAGCGCGAAGGGCGAGGTCTGTCGCGCTTCGTAGATCAGTAACAGCCTCTGGGTGCCTGCCTTTCTCATCCCACTCCCGAAGAAGGTCTGCTTGTAGGATCTGTAAAACGGCCATTGAGTGCAGAGCAGATGCGTCTTGGCCGGCGGCAGAATAGGCGCGGCCAACATAGGCGGAAGTCGCTCTGCAGGCCTTAGACGGGAGCACAGGCTTGGAACGCCATCTCGCGGAGGGCGGACAAAGGTGTGCTGCTACCGAAGTCCTCGACCGGGGGATGGAGGAGTAGCCTCTCTCAGTGGCGCCGTCCACCGACGCGAGAGAGGTGGAGACGTGTGAATGGGTCCTGGCTGAAAAAGGAGCGTTCCACGACTTTGCAAGCTCCGTATGTAATTCCGGCAGGAAGGGAGCGGCCCGGCCTCGGGTGTAGAGCGGCGATGGCTTTGAAGAAAGCAGCCGTCGAGTCTGTTGGGTGCCTGCTCAGGGGCGGTGACCACTCGAGCCCGAGGCGGTCGACGGCCTGTGTGAGGAGGCGTGTTAACTCCCCTCGACTCGGCGCGGGTCCTGCTGGATTCCTGGGCTGAGGAGGAGGCTTGGGAGCCTGTCCACTCCTCGCTGTCCGAAGCCATGATGGAACAGCGGCCCTTATCCTCCGCTCGTCATCCGAGATGGCAGCAGTGCGGCCGCCGGCGGCAACTGCGCGTCCCGGGGGCGGGGAGGGTGAAAGCGATGCTCGAGGGAGAGGCTCCGGCGAGGCAGTCGCTTCAACCACAGTTTCCGGCAGCCTTTGTGAGCGGCGCTTCTTCCTGCGCGGCTGAGGGTAAGGCGGCGCGGCGGTTTCTGCTTTGATCGCTTCGAGTCGAGCCCGCAGGGTCGACATCGGTAGCTCCTCGCAGAAATCGCATCCGCCCTCAGTGAGGGCGAGCTCTGCGTGCCCCAGTCCCAGGCAGAGAGCGCAGATGATGTGGCGGTCTCCTGTGCTGAGAAGGGCGCGACATGAGGCGCAAGTGGAGCGAGGCATCTTGAAAAAGACGCTCGTACTCTTTTGTGAATAGTTCGTGAGAACTAGCTTGCTGAATAAAAGGATACGTCGTCGGATGGCGTAGCTCGCAGGATGGCTGAAGGTGGCTGAGACGGCCGGCTTCTTCTAGCGCTGTCCACGCTTGCTAGATGCCCCTCAAACGGCGACGCGGCTTCCAGGTCAGCGATGCGGAGAGCTTCGCTGAAGAGATGAAAATCAGGGTTCCAGCCTACTGAACTACGCTTATATGCACGCTAGTCACGCCCATTTTGGCGGGCTTTGATGCAGTGAGCGCCGGACGCCTCTCATTGGATCGCGAGTTACGCCCAAGCTCGTCTATAGGCTGCAGCAGTTGCCGCAGAGCAACCTATGAGCTCGCTAGCTAGCTCGCTCAAGGTCTGCAGCTGCCGCACTGCGTTGACAATGGATACAAAAATTAAGGATAATTTTTTGGCTTCAATATCTCAGAAAAGATGAATCTTTCCCGTAGCGTAAGCTAGCTTACGCAATACGAGAGAACCTCTCGTAAGAGAACTCTTGAAAGTTTGCACACACATCAGAGACGCTGGCCATTAGGGCGTGGCAGAGTTACAGGTGGGGGGTGTGCAGAAGGGGCTCTTTGGAGCCACCTAGAACATGGGCATGTTCGGGGGGCTATCTAGCACAGCCCTTTTCAGTCAACAAACTTTGTACACATATAGATCTCATCAAGCCAGACAACTTTCGTGCTGACAGTCATAGGCTCTGCCCAAAAGGAAGGTGGCCATTTTGGATTGTTTGAAAAAGGCATGCTGAGGAATTTTAAATACTCCTCCCAGGGATTTAATGTTACAGGTACCAAATGTGGGCGACGTCATGCCAAGACATTGACGATGCTAAACTGAAGGGATTTTTG
Organism: Xyrauchen texanus; assembly: GCF_025860055.1. Lineage (NCBI taxonomy): Eukaryota > Metazoa > Chordata > Actinopteri > Cypriniformes > Catostomidae > Xyrauchen > Xyrauchen texanus. The sequence goes on from NC_068301.1 coordinate 33,052,663, forward strand.
ATATATCGAACGGTGTTGCCATGGCAAAGTGACAAAATAACGTCAAAAAAATTGAATAAGCAAAAGTCTCATATCTTCTGCATGCAGAAATTTAAAAACATAAAAATTTAGCAAAATGTTTGTCCTTGCAGGCTGATCATATTATTGTGTGTCACACTATTGTTATATATGAGGTATTTGGCAGAATTGAATTTTAAAGTTTAATGTTAATAAACCTATTTATTACATTTTATACAAATATTATATAGTAAAAATATCAACTGAAATGTAAAAATACAAGAAAACGCATGTCTAATCCACTGTCTGTTAATTCTCTGACTGGCAATTACAAGAAATGTCCAGTAGAGGGCATCCAAGCTCCATTGTTGAATGATTCCCAAAAGTTCTGAGTCTGAGTCCAGAATGGGCGGGACTGAGTTCAAGAGTTGGTTGAGGTATTTTGCAGTCGAATCCCATAAAACAAATCCTAACAATGTATCCCCGCTCAATATATACATCAACTGAGGTGCGGATGCAATCTTTATTAATGAAAACATATTATTTTATATGGACGGATTAGAACCTTTAACCATTTCCAGCCGGAGCGTTCAAATTTGGGAACAACTATTCCCATGGTTCCGGTCTCAGTTTCTTCGCCGTCCAATCACCGATTTTATTTCTGAAAACTGCCAGATACCCATGACAAAATAAACTAAAGCCACATATGATTTGTTAATTACATCTGCTTGCATATGACAGGCAGCTAGCCTCTATTTAAGCAAATTTCTGTGAAACTTGCTAAATAAACATTAGCTAGCAATACTATGTACACTTTTAGCTAAATATCAATAGCTTTTTTTTTGCCAAAAAAAAATCAACCTGAAGTAATGTGAGGCAGAGAGCTGATGCTGTTCAGACCTTTATTTAAAGTTGTTTTTGTCTTTTTTAAAACCATCTGAATGCCCGGATGCTTGCTTTATGTTCCACCTCTGTTCGTG